>NW_027112074.1:596890-602380 GCF_000696795.3 Halyomorpha halys
TATAACGTATATAATATGATACTTATATGTAGATGTAATGCATGGTTATTTAAATGCATATATTAGCATTTTAATAATGTTACAAAAATATATTACACGTACACACATATTATGGATAATCTTTTTGCCTGCATACTGAATGAAATTATTTAAATAGATCTGTGTGAAATATTGAATGCATACTTCTAAATTGCTTTAAGAATCATTTACACTCTGAATCATTTTCTACAGTAACAGTATCTATCACAAACGTAAAACAGTGCTCTGTTCACACGGAGATAGTAAACCTAATCTAAACCTGTTATCTTCCAAAGACAATTACTGTTAATAAGATCAAACACTTGGAATAGAATCAATCACAAATTCAGAAGTATTCAAAACACAACAAACATGACAATTCTTTCCGCCCAACCTCTGTTACATTCGGCTCAATGCCGATACATATAATATAATACTAAAATATAGTACCTCTATGAGAGTAAATGCTGTAATGATGAAAACTATCACACAGTTTACACCATGGCACTGGATGCGTTATTTGCTCTAAAGACTGTAAATTACCCCTTGAAACGGCTCATTTATGCATCTTTCAATTATTACAAACTAGTCTTACCAACTTATATATAAGATGTTCAATATGTATCGAGCCAAAGTTTGCTTCATCTTAAACAACACTGTAGATAAACAGTTCAAAATTCCACTTGGTTTATAAAGCAGAGAATCGAACAAAGTTTGGCAATTGACATAAAAGCCAAGATGGCTGTCACAAAGTACCGACAGCAGATGTCATTCAGTAAACAACTTTCTTCAACACGACAACAGGTATATAACTGGACGGTGGCTCGTAAATCTGACCACCTACGCGACGTCATCTCTCGACAGATGATTATGCTGATAGCAGAGTGACATCTGCTTACTCTTGGCCGATCTTATCTGAGGATGTCTTTATCGCTAGTGGATTCTCTAAGCTTAGCGAAACTATATTTTATATTTCTATAATAAAATGTCAACTTGGTCTGAGAAAATAAAAATCTTCTAGTTTCAAATATCAGAATCTAAATAAGTTTCTCATCAAATATTTTTAATTTTCGATCCATCCTTAACTTTATACTTTCCAAGTAGGGTAAATTGACATGAGATTATGCCATGTGGGCCAGGTATAGACCAAAACGGTAGTTAATTAATAAGTTTATTAAGCCAACATGGTTTTAATTAGGGTATTAAGGCTATCTGATGGTATGTTATTAAAGCAACTAGTTTTCTCGTTTAAAAAGGTGCAGTGGTATGTTTGTATACATTATCAATGCATGGTTTCTTCACTTTGTTGTAACTCATGAAAATAATTTGTTCTCATTATATGAAGAATTAATTTTATTCACTGGTGAGTTATACATTTTTATTCATCGAGCACCTAAAAAATCATCAAAGGAGTTTCATTACTGTAAATAAGTTTACTTCGTGGGGCGAGATTGTGTCACACCTTGTCTTATTTTTTTTTTGGTTTGTACACTGTCAGTGGCATGACAAACATTTTAGGCCAGGATTGATTTATATTTTAAGCTGCCAAAAAAATATCAACAATTTTTAACTTGAAAACAATAACGTTCTCGTCTGACCAAAAAATACATTTAATTATTTTTTAAAAACATTATTAAAAGATTAAATAAAAAATTGTAAATTTTTGAGAAATAATAATTTTCTATTTAAAAAAAAGGGGTCCAAATCAACTGAATCGATGTAAACTATAAAGGAGAAAAAAAGTGGCCCAATTTTATTCCAGTTAATGGGACTCAATTAAACCAAGAATAAAACATTACATCCAAAAACCTTTACTATATAAAAATATTTCCGTCACCAAAATAAATAGCTGAAATGTGTGCTGAAACTGAAAATAAGCTGAAACCTTAGGATGTAAATTACATAATTTGATCTATTTCAAATTCACTGCGAAATCATCAATAAAAAGTAACATTTTTTTATTAATAAGATTAATAAATAGAAGAAAAGTTGATTCTAAACGAGAATTTTCAGAAGGCTCCATAAAATCTCATGCAAAACGAGAAAGGCATACTGAACCATGCAATGAACTCAGCCGGCTAGTAAACGCCTATACATATGGATTACTCCTTTGTCGATCAAATTCAAAAATTAAAATTTATTCCTTTCTGTTTCGCCGACAGTCTTATTGGGAATAGGAATCGCTTACATTCTGTTTGTAATTTTATAATCTGCTGCAAATCTACTGTTTCATTTTTAAAATTGCATCATAAATAAGTATTTATTTATAAATCAACATTATATACACTAAGAGTTATATTATATTGCTTTAGTAATATTATTGAAATAATTGCTCCTATTTTATTATTTTTATATACCTTTCTCAACCACATTGTAAACATTTTGATATACAGGTGCTTTTATATAATTCGACAGGCAGATTATAGATGGGTTGAAGTATTCAAGTTCTATGGTAACTAGAAAAAAACAAATTGTGCAAATGCTTATTCTTTTTCGATTTAGGAATCAAAAAGGTAGCGCATTCTGTCCAAAAACACTGACCAGATGGATGTAGAGAACCATTAGTAGTATCGGTATCGAACCTTCGGGTCCACTAAGCCTTCATTATAATTGATGATTTTAAGAAATACTATTTAGAATGGCTTAACAATATTTTACAAATCTATTTCTGACGTAGTTCAAAAACTACCAATCCAATAATAATTATATCTTCAAACATTCAATAATAAGGGTAAATGACCAAAGATATATTCCAGACCATCTCTATCAGAAAACATTTTTAAGTAAAAAGTTCTCTTGTTGCTTATGAAATTTTTTTCCTATTATTGGCGATGGTAACCACATAATTTGTTCGGCTGGGTCCACCAAGATATTTCCCAATAAGTCCAGGTTTTTTTGGCCAGCAAGAAAAAAGAGTTTCAACTATTTATTAATGGCCATCGATTCAACACATCTTTCCAGATTAGGTGTACGCCAAATTCTCCTGAAGAATCTCAAGATTGATATATATTTCACAAACTATGACATTTTAATAAAATTTTTGTCAATTTTCAAACTTTTTCGAAAATTGTATTTTTAATCATACAACCGCAATGTATGCCAAACCAAAATATATGCATTTTCAACTACACAATAAGACCCACCATATCTTTTAGTCAAACACTCGAGACAATCAAAGGGAGAAAACTCAGTAAAAGCGTATATAATACATTCCATGTATTATATATGTATTGTATGATGAACTAATTTATTTTAATGAAGGGTACGAAAAAAAAGTAAAATTATCTGCTGCTTGTGAGTTTAAAAAAATGCTATCTACCGGGCTATTTATTTATTCTCATATAGACATGTTTTTGATCAAAACGTATTAGTAATAATTTTTTCAATATAGTTATTATGAACAAAAGCTTTCGATCTCAATTATAAACGAACTGTGCTAGTTTCATTTGTGATCATTATGAGAATTTTATCTTACAAAACTTCTACGAATTATCCGTCAAATAAATCAAATCAATCATGATACCTTGGAGACTAGATCCCAGTTAAATCATGGTGATTTATGGTAAGGTGTGATCACAACATCTGTGACTAATACTTCTTGCGATGATGTCAGATCATGGCCATGACGACTAGAACTTCTGCAGACATAATTTTAAATATGACAACGATGCTTTGGAGGGCGCAGGAGGGATGCTCTGAAATAAAAATCTATATATTTTACAATCTTTATGATCCACTACTTCAAAATTTTCCTGTTAGGCAAACATGATCGTTTCTTATAAAAAATGAATGTGAAATAGTAATTCACCATATTTTGGAAGAAAATAATACTTTTGCTAAAAATTAAGACTTTTTCTCTACATCATGGGCCATAATAGGAAGAAATTCCATTTTAACTCCGTTTCAGGACGCTAGAACATGGTTTTGCGGATGTCTGATATATGTGTGTATGTATGTAACTATAGCAAGAAATGTTGATAAGAAACAATATGTGAATGCTTACAGAAAATTTATATAATAATAAATATATATGTAAGGTTCGATGCTGATACCACTAATCGCTCTCTATATACATCCATCCCGTGATGCCCCTAACGCAATCCTCCCATCTACGTTTCGGTCTACCCCTCGGACCTTTACCCGTCGGTTCAGTGATTATTAACATATTAGGGATCCGCTAACTTTATATATTTATATTATGAATTCACAACATTACTAACCCCTACAACTATACATGCCCATCTTCTACGCCGCAATGCTATAACTTGAATTATATTTACTGGGTGTAGGTACAAGAAATTTATATATCAATAATATATTTATTTTATTATAACTCATTTATTTTCAAATCTTCGTGTACTGATTGTTAAAAAATGTTTGGACCACAGTCTATTATTTTAATCCTAATATAAGTTTTTTATGATTAAGATTAATGCCAGTTTTTGTGATTAAGTGATCGTGGAATGATTTAATGCTATTAATGTTGTTATTTAATAGCTATCCTAATATTTACTTTATTTGTTGGAGTTATAAAATGAATTCCATTAAATGTAAAAACAAATTAAAAGTTCCATAAATGGCGTTTATATCCATAAATTTTAAACCGAAAATATTATATAATCCAGAAATAACGGTGAACGACCAAGAACGAGTTTCACCCCCCCCCCCATGTCTGTCCTGCGTAATTTAATGTTGCAATTATCTGAAACGTTAGATTTAAATGAGATTCGACCAAAAATGATATATTATTGTTGATTCAGTTTTTTTTTTAATTTTTGTTTATTCCACGTTTGGTTATAAGGGTCTGTCGTTGGCAAATGATACTGTTTATGTTAATTTCAAGTACAATTATAAAAAAAAAAAAACGTTCGTGAACTCAAAGCATAAATCATTTTTCAGGCCAGATTACAAGTGAATAAACCAAAATCAAATGAAAGATGGCATTTTTTTTTTTTTATTTCTTTCTTGTCGTCAATCGTAAGACATGAAAATAAAATATTTCTCTACGATTGCAATAATTATTTATGCAGCTTGGTTGCAATAATATACGTACTGTCAAAACTGAATGTGATAATTTTTAATAAAAATGCTATTTAAAATTAATAAATTCATAAAAAATGTTTATTTGTAAAATTTCATAATATTTCAAAAAATACTAGTAGTTTATTGAATAATGGAGAAGAATCTTACTCTTTTACCTGGGTAAAAGGATCTTAAAGAGGGAGCTCTGCTGCTCATAATATTATTATTATTATCTTTTAATGCCTCTCCAGGAACGAAACATTTTCTATTCCATTATTAAACCAAAGGTTACGGGGAATCTTCGTAAACTGGCTTGGGGGGAGTTTGTTTGGTTGTTTAGTGGCACCAAACTTCATTGGTCATCAACGCCATGTATATTTTATTTAATTTTGCTAATATTCGTTAAATTTTATTTATTTCTTGATTTGATTATTTTATTTATTTATTTTT
>NW_027112074.1:605615-640627 GCF_000696795.3 Halyomorpha halys
GAGAGAGAGAGAGAGAGAGAGAGAGAGAGAATGGGGGGAGGCTAAGTCAAAAGTCAAGCACTCTATGCACATTAGTAAAGATTATATGTAATTTAACTATTGACGATACACTTTCACAACATGATAATTTAAAATAAAATCGATTTTCTTAAATAATTTTAAAGATTGATTACGAATTAAAATCTTAATAGTTACTATTAAAAGTGTTCATACCTAGTGTTTGTAATAATGGAAGATGCAAGACAGCTTAAGCACACACACAGAATTTTTCAAAGCAAAGAAATTACAAAATTCACTCTTTCTCCTAAAAATTGTTTTATTTCGATAGGTTATTGGACACCGGCAATATGTACTATACTTTGTAGTTTGTATCCTTAAATAGGATAAAAATACAAACAACCACGTCTCATAATAAACTGCTAAGAAAAAATACTATTATGAATTGTATTAATTATGAATTACTAGGCCTTACCAAAACCAACAACCAAGGAGCGTTGTTGAACAGGCTGTTAAACGCCCTTTCAAAACTAACAAACAACAAACAATTAAGAATAGTTAAGCGAAAGTGATGTATAAATCAATTATTATAATCAATATATTAAATATATCAAACCAAAGAAGAAGCTGGTGTTGGAAATTTGTAGAAAGGAAAAGAAAATATGGAACGAATATGTAATACAAAGCAATATTTTTTGGCGTAGGTTCATTATCAAGAATTCTAACAGGTTTAAAATATAGTATTGTATATATGATATTTTTAATTACACATTGTATTTTACGTGCTCATTATTTTTTAACTCATTGCCTCCTTAGATTTAGATTTTATAAGTTTATAATTATTTTATAGATTAATTACTTTTTTGAGAGTGAAATTAATTTAGAACACTAATTTATTTTGTTCTTTCTCTTAACTATCTTTATTTTTCTCCAACGTTTCAGCCCTTTCGATCAGCTCAAGTCGATTAATCTTTTAAAAAAGACAGACTAAACAATTATAGGTTTGATGAAGTAACTGTTGTTAAATTCGGAAAAAAATAAAGACAGTTGAGAGAAAGTATCAGAATATATTTGCGTTTTAAATTAAATTTTATTATTTTTGTTACACATTACAATCAAAGTATCATAATACGAATATTTAATTGGTAATGGAGATGTTATAGCCATGCACATCGTTATAAATAAATTAAGTCTATTCATTCATTCCTTGAATTTTCATTATACCAGTAACATGTACAGTAAACTAATATATGCGCTAACGACTTTCCAATACAAAGCTATCAAAAAGAAATAAGCAGACATGGAAGACCTCCTGGAGTTGGTTGCCGAAGGACATCGCTCAGGAGCAGTAAAGATTTTAATTTATCGCCGGGCTACTACGCTCATAACCCCGGCGGCGGGGAATAAAGTCCCGTCCAAGACTCTGAAATATAAGTGTAGATATTGCCACAGGTAATAAATGTCAATTATTGGGAATTTTATGGCAGTTTCGGTGGGGGCGGTTGATGTTTTAATTGGGAGTAGCTAACCCATTCTTTATAAATTGCAGCGATTCCAAACATGAGCTATTCATGGTAATATTGTAAAATATTATTTTATGACTTCTGGGTATCATTAAGAGCTCCAAAGCCTCATTTAAATATCAATTCTTTTTTTTTTTCAAGAGAGTTTTTATTTTTTCTGGAATAATTACTGCCTTTAGTCTAAGTAACAAAGATACTTGAAGTAAGATGAAATTCGTTAGAAAATATAGACAGAATCCAGGCTTTACAAAAAAAAAATGTATTCGGTAAAAATGTATTTATACCTTCAAATTCAGGAGCAAATATGGTTTATTAATGGTTTAAATCAGTTATGTCGTAAAATAGTTGAAATTTTATTTATTGTAGAATTATTTTTATTCAGTTTCTTAAGTCTATTTTTATATTTAATCTTGTCACTTCTTTGAGACTGGTTTTATTTGTTTAAATTAAACAGATTGTGGAAGATAGTCCGGGTAGCGGTCAATAAAGGTATCAAAATAGTAGAAGAAAACTATTTATAGTTAACTAACGTTTTGGCCCGCAGAGCTTCAGTTGTCATCTTAGTTTCAATCTGACATCCCTGACGAAGCTCTACAAAATGGGGCGAAACGTTGGTTAAAAATAAATAGTTTTCTTCTACTATCTATTTTGATAGCTTTACTGACCGCCACCCGGTCTACTTTCCTACAATCAACTTTATACGGTCAACTATATTTTACCAATTTAAATAAAATAATTTTTATTCAAGTTAAGTCTGAAAACAATCTTTATCATTTCTTTAAAAGACTTAACGTTTCATTCTTAACCGATTTTAACAAGTAACATTATAACTAATAAATTATCACACCTTAAATATAAATTTAGATCTCACAACCAATAGTTTAAAAACTTTTTGCAGACTATTCTGACCGGGTCATTAATACAAGATAAAATCACCCTATGAAATAATAAACCAATAGAGAATCATATTAATTATTAATAAGCTTGCCTTAACTTAAGTCTAATCACCTATTTTATCATTTTTCATTAAATTTTAAAAGTTTTAATTACAGATTAAACTTAACAATACTATTACTTTCTTATTACACAATATTTTTAACCTTCCTTAAAATCAGGTCTGGCACAAATTTGATTTGTTTTAAAATGTCTAAATTTTTATTTATTTTATTATTAAAATTTATATCAAAGTTGAATTTAAAATATAAACGTGAAATTAACCCATATTTTTTATAAATTAATTTTGCTTAAAATCTCAGCATATTCAATTCTTTCTTTTAAAATACCCCACCTGTAGATTTCATTTTTCATTTTATTTCTTATTTTAAGCCAACTTAACATTGTACATAGGCCATTGACAACTGAGGAGTTGGTAATAAAAACCCTACCTATTAATAAAAAAAATTAATATATATAATGCCCAGTATTACACGAGTTTAAACAACATATTATATCAAAAACATCACAGGCCATACCGTGCAAGCCTCTACAATTACGGGTATTCGGTAAAAAAGCACGATTTTGAAGTGGTTTAAGCAAGAACATAGCACCTGGAAAATAAAAGATAGAAGATTGCAAATGAGGAATAAAATGAAGATATATATATTTTTTTCATCTTCCCATAATCAAAATAGTGCAGTTTTTGCCTACAATCTTTCAATTAGAATTGCGTAATGGCAATGATACGAGTAAACTCACGAAAAAAAAATGGGTGCATTTCAAAAATATATCGATTTATATTACACTTTTACCAATGTATTCATATATCTCAGGTACATGTAGTTCTTCTAAGAGTTAAAGGGTTCGGTCGAAAAACATGGTTACTGATAAAACGAAAACTTTTACAAGGTTAAAATGATTTTTAATAATGCATTACCACTAACAAGTAAACAGTTACTGAAACTTAATATCAACATTATTCTCTTAAGAAAAAAAATTTCTTAAATATTCTTTCACTAATTTCAGAAATGAGTCTTAAAATAGCAGTTGATGGTACAAAAACAAATCCATAAAAAATTATTGCTACCATGTTATACCATCACACGCCTCAGCTATTGTGCTTCAACTTTACACCTCTATTTAAAATCAGTGACAATAATACATTACACTCCGACAAGGACTTTTAAAATAGTGAATAGACTATGAATTGAGTAGCTTATACAATAGAGAGTGTGTATTTCCATTCATATTCAAGACACTAATGCGTGTATGAATATCTCCATTGCCAATAAAACATTTATGTTATTTCTGTACAGTCTAGATATGTGAAACATACACATTATTAAGGAATGCTTACAGCTACTAGTATAGATGAACATTGCAGTATGTACACAAAATAGAGAATGCACGAATCATTATGCGCTTGCATTAGCAGTTTCCTTTCCAGGTACCCTAACTTGGAAGATTGCATGCTTGCATATTTAAATGTTTCTTCTGTGCTTTTAGATTATTTCAGCGCATTTGTACTTTGTAAATAGGTTAGTGAAATGCGCCTTCCTTTTTTCTTTTCTTTTATTAATTAATTCAGATGAATTGAATCTTTGCCGAATCATAAAGAATGATCACTGGCTTATTATTCAATTTATTCCTATCAGTAGAAGGAGGTTATAAAAATCATAATTTTGAATAAATACACAGGAACATATGCCACCTTAATAAAAGGATTATGTAATTAGTAGGTAATTAATAGAATATAGGATTTACATTATTTTCTGTTAAATTTACTTTTTTACACTTAAGATTAAACTACTGATGGATGAAAAATGTTTCTTTTTTTCTAACCACTTAATTCATTTATGTTACCCAAAAACTCCCCATACGCCTTTTCTAGTTTAAATTTAAAGTTAACGTAAATATAAAAAAAAAAAATTAAAAATGGTAATTTCACTGGGATGTCGATTGAAAATTGATACTACCGAAAAAACGGTCCATGAATTTTTAGTCAAACATTTTCATCATGAATATATAAATTTCTTCAAAATGACTAAAATTGTATGCAATAAAAAAACCGAATACATTTGTCAACTAATATTTCAATCAGATAAAGAATCAATTGGATAAAAAATTGATTTAAAAAAAAGTAAGTTTTTTTTTTTTAATTAAATCAAATCCGGGAAAGAATGCAAATTATGATTTTCCTACAAAATAAATGCTTTGATCTAAGCGTAAAATATAATTATTTCCGAATCTGCCCCCTGAAATAATTACATATAATTGGAAAATTTAAAGTCGCAGATAAATGGAAAAATAAATAAACTCTTAGGAAATAAAACACTGAAATAAATTAGAGACATAATTGCATCAAAATATAAATTCTATTCTAAATTGTTTATCGTTTATAACAACTACAGCTAAAGTTTTAGGCGTTAGTCGTTTGAAGCAACTTAAAAAAACAACTAAACTATTTGTTATGTAGTAGTGTCGCTTTATGTTATTCGCGACTAATAACTAAAAATTAATAATCAGTCTTGATTATTTTGTATAACAAAAATTTAGTCGTTAAATGGATAAGTGTATCCTATTCTCTAGAAATGTCTAGGCAATAATTCTTTCATTAGAAATATCAACTTATTTATTTACATTATAATTAATCGCATGATAAACTAATACGTTTTAAAACAGTCACATTGATATTGTTAATGAAATTATTGATGAAAAAACAGACCTCGAAATGTTTTTTTGTTTTTCTAAAAGGGAGTTTTAGTTTTAATATGAATATTTTCATTTTTCAAAAATACATATGCGCATGCTAAAATAAATCTTAAAATAACAATAATAAAACATTCCTTGCTTTTAATAAAGGATAAAATTAAAATGGCACGGGATGTTATGATGAAAAATGCTCCTCAACCACATTTATCAGTTCGCTATTTGATAATTTATAGACATATTTAATTTGAAGCGTTTTCGTAAAGAAATGAGAGTTATTATATCGTACAATGATAGTAACAGAAAAAGAAAAGTAATCTCGTGGCTTTAAAACAATTGTAAGGGCAATCCAGCCTAAAATAAATTATTGTCATTGACCGATGCGCCTCGAGCCCTAATGTTAGTAGGAATGGGACTTATTGTTCTAAGGCTAATAAAGCAATAGCAACATCGTAAATTGGAGTTGATAGAAGCTAGCTAAGCCGCCTCAGACAAAACCAGACGAGTTCGTTTACATCTAGCATGTAGAGCTCACCTCTAAAATCCTTGAGTGAAAACTCAAATTATTAAATATACAACCAACAAAGCAACCATTCTCTAATTTGTGTCATCAAGACTAATCTCAACCGTCCAGTGCTTTAACTAACCCGAGCAGTAAGCATTCCTTGCATAGTAATGATGCAATACTGACGATGGTGAACGATCCCCAGAGCCAGCTGGAAGCACGCCTTTATGACGCCGGGCACGAAGTGGTGCGGCCCAAGTAACAACGCCCGGACCTTCGACGAGCTGGGAGTGCAGTGGGAGGCCGACCGCTGCTGCCGGCGGCACGACCAGTGCCAGAGGTACATCCTAGCCATGTCCCAGGGCTACAACAACTTCAACTTCAGCCCCTTCACGCTGAGCCACTGCACCTGCGACAGGAGGTAGGTCTGTCCCCATAATATTTTACACTTTTCAACGCACAATGTCTCGTAAGGCTACATCATCAGGCAATATGTAAATTTTTTACCAAAAGTTCTATAGCTGCACGCTTATAAAACTGGCTAGTACTCACATGCACAAGTGTGTAGATGGGGTATTTTGATTGGTTGTCACAAGTTTTTCATTATTAATGGTCAATTTGCTCTATCTAGCCTATGTTTTCGGGCAAAAATGAAAGGTAGCTTGGTGCAAGTACTAGTTATCTATCCAAACCTTTGTACTGAGTTATTATTATTTTAAAACTGTCAACAGATAGACATTTCTGCTCTCCCTGCTTTAAATAATGAAAGATTTTTCTCAACCTTCTGTATCTATGATCGGCTCGAGTTCAAGACTGTATAGTCTAAGATTCTATCAGTTGTGAATAAGTTCTGTATTTGTTTTTAGTAATAATATAAGTAATTGTTTTTATATTACTTTTGATTTTATATTCATGCGTCCCAGTTACTGAAGATTAAGAAAGAAGTTTTTATTCATGCAGAAAATAAAAAATACTTATGTCTGTCCTCAGATATCACTTAATATGTCACTTAATGTTTCAGAAATCAAAGATTAGATATATTCAAGCATAACCAATCGAAACGTTAAACATATTTCAAGGATTGTGAGGATCATCTAATTTCGCTTACGGATGCGCGGAAATTAATATCCAGATAAAACAATATTTAGCCGTTTAAACAGCTTTATTATCAATTTGACTCTTGAAGATGTCAGCAAGAATTGGAATAAATATTATGTATTTTCTTCCGCGATTATAACAACCATCTAAAGACGCTTTATATCAAGCCATTGTTTTTTGTAATTTTTCCCACATCGATTTCAAATGTTATTCATTTGATTGGATATATTAGTTATGTAATAATAAAATTTTTGAAATATACATTTATAATCCAAATTTGAATCCATGATCAACAGCTGCTACGATATAAACGTGTAATATTTTCTCACATTTATTCTATTAATATTGTTGTGTGTGTAAAGTTGTAATTTAAATTATAAAACTGAACAACATCATAATATTTCACAGAACTATTTTATTTTTCTGAATAGCTAATATCCTGGCCAATATCGGTCACGGATTACGTTGAAATTTAAATAAAGTTTAATATGATATATCTAAGGCACTGTAAGTATGTTAATAATTTATTTTAGTAATAACAAGATTGATTTGATACAAGTGACAGGTGAAAAATTGTGCCATAAATCAATTTGATAAGCAACAATTATGATAACAAATAGCTTTTGAGGTTAAAATATTTTTTAATACCTGGCGGCATCGGGGAAATATATTAGATTATGCTAAGTGTTATATCAAGCTTCCCGGCTTGGGCTGTTTAATTAGCCTATCTCCCGCCAAAACAGGTTTTGCCTCGCAAAAACTGCAAATGGCGCCATTGGGGATGGACCTTTAAAGACATCTGTTGGCTTGGACCTGTTCCGACCTCGCTGGCCACCGGCAGACATGTCTTGCTTGAGCATTAATCAGTCTAGAAGCAAAAAAAATATATATATATATATTTTATAATCGAATCGTAAGTAATTAGGTGACTTTATTCCACTTTTTTTTAACGAAACTCTAGGTTATTTGTGACTAAAAAAAAAAACTATAGGATAACTTAATTAAATTATTTATCACACTATAATCAATTTTACAAAAATGATACTAGAAAAATGTTTTAAAGATGAAGTATCTACTTATAATAAATGATGTAAATATTTTTAATGTTTCCTAAAATAAATAAATATCAACTTAGTCCCTCCTAATAATACAATATTTTAACTAAATATGACAAAGACCTGTTCAAATGACTGCGACTGGAGAGTTCAAACGCTCGATTTTCTCTTATTTTTTCAGTCTCTTCTGCTATCTCTATTCCTATATTTTTTCCATCGTTCAATTATTAAATTCTTTCATTGTTCACATTTATATACTTGTTAGCAACCTAAAATGGTTAATAATTTCAAATATGATACGTAATAACACAAGTAGATATAAGACAAATAAAAAACAAAAATTGCACAAACTAAGAGACAGAAAACTAAGGAATATTTTCTTTTTAACCGCAGTCCTCCCCCCAATCATCTCCTTTAAAATTAATGGTACTTTAGAGGAATTTTTTTTTTTGAAAATTCGGAATTCAAAACCTGTTCAACTACATTAATGAAGATAAGATCTAGCTAATGTTAAAGATTACTTGATTACACATATATATGCTGATTTTAATCAAAATTTGTAGATCCGTTTTTAAAAAATAGAAAATTTTTTTTCGTTTTTGAGCTATGATGTTCACACACCGCCAATATTGAGAGACTAAGTTATTTGGACTCAAGGGATCTCAAAACGTGTATTGTGTAGAAACTTTGCAAGATCCCAATGCTTCCCTTTATAATATATTGCATTTATAAGTGAGTGAAAATAGAAATTAAAATTACTCTTTAGGTGGAATTCACAAATAGATCTGTTATAGTGTAGTACCACGAATCCCAAACTTTTTAAAAAATATTTAATCAGTTTAAAATCAACCCCTAACCTTGTAATATATCACATTTTAACTAATTTTTGATACAACACCTACAGGTTTTTCAAATAATGGTTGATGAATTGAATCGATGAATAAGTTTTATTCACTTCTTTTATTTATTCATTAATTATTCATTTGACCTATATAATTAACAAAACTTAACAAAAAGAATTCATAGTTCTTACGACAAACTGAATATATGAAGAAACTAGCTCACTCATAAAAATTCCTTACTTACAGTATCAGAGATCTTGACAACATCACGTCTTTTGTTCACTCGTTGTGGCTGATGTACAAGGATGATAATCATTCTAGAATTTTTTAAGCCTTCTCCTAATTGACATCAATCACGATCAAAACAAGAAGTTACTGTTTGGACTTAATATTTTCTGTAATACCATTTTCACTGAAAATATTAATTTTATCCCCGTGATACTACATAGGACTGTATTGGTAAACCGCAAATCAAATAAAAAATGTATAGTTATTATTATTCATTCCAGTTTATACTAATTGTACTATTTTATTTTTATTATTATTATTTATATACGTTTCTATTTTTAATTTTAGTAAGATGGAGTATTAAGTTTGTCAGATTATACTATTTCAATAACTGTAAAAAATAAATAAAGCTATATCATGGTTTTATCATTATTATTTCTATTTGACCTGAATGATACCGATTATATCATTTATTCTTGTTCACATTGACGTCTCCATTAAATTAACGAATTACTCAGATAAGATAGTAAAATATTAAAAGGGAAATAAAGATAACTACTTATCCGTTGGCCAACAGAGCCATCAACATCTTTCGGTACCCTGTGATACTCCAACTGACATAAAGAGCCGACGTGACTCAGCTACCAGTAGCACACATCACTCGCGGACAGCACTTCACCCAGCTATCTCCTGTCAATCTTGAATGAGCACAAGAAAGTTATTGTGTCGTGTCGAGTGTGGGTGGAGGGCTACTTGGCTGACAATTAATATTCTAAAATAATCCCGAAACTGCCGACATTAGGGTGAATCCACAGAGTCAAAATAATGCACATAATTTATTTATTACTTAAAATAAGATATATATTTTTTTTTTTTTTTGAAGAGAGGGGGAGCTATTACAAAGAGTTATAATGATCACACCAGTATCAATAGGACAAATTTCCTAAACTCCTCTATCAAACATCATCAGCTATCATGCAACATAGAGACTGTTGTAGCCGAATGTGTTGAGTAGGTTCCGAATTTTCGAATGACCATGCAACCTCCAGCATGCAGCGGCGTCAGTTCGATTCTGACCTAGGCAGGTGGACTTTTATTTCGTGCTAATCAAACTTCAGACATGGCCTGGTCGGGGTAAAAAAAAACACCAAAACATTTGTTTTTCGGATTAGATTATAGGAACTATCTAGAGAAGGCCTTAAAAGCAGTATAAGTCAGAATTTTAAAATCGGTTACTTCACTTAGGGCGGGCCTCGCTCTAGAAATAAAAAATAATTAAAACTGAATTAAAAGATTTGCCTTACTGTTTCAAATGAAATAAAAAATTCATTTGACTTATTGATTTACTCAACTGATTCAAGAAGGCTGTAGAGCCCCGTTAAGTTTAACACAGGAATATCACCATGTACCAAAGACGCGAAACACCTCCGACGCTTTTTCAAATGCACTCTCTATGTGTAGTAAAAGATACCCCTTCACAACCACTTCCTCATTCCTAGCCATATATCTATCCACATCTCATAGAACTTAGAAAATAATAGTAATAAAAATAATTAAAAAAATAAGTAATCATTTTATCAAAATCTTAATATATAGCTAATTATTTAATTACATACCTGATAGAGAAGATGCACTGACCTTGGAAAAAAAAAATTTCTATACAAATAATTTTGTTCTGTAAATACAGAGACAAAGAACAAAGAGTGATATGACCAAATTCATGAGATTATCATGAGATCGGGTTGTATTTGTCCGATGTTTTAAGACGAACTTACGAGATCATTCTTGTGTAACATTTAAAAAAAAATTGCTATACATCTGAAATAATGGAATAAGATAGTTACAATATTTCACTTTTCTTAAAAAATCAAAATTTTCAACAACTACTGTTCTAAACGTAACTAATAAATCAAATTATCGTAAGAAATTTGGAAAATCTCTCCTAGACTGAACTGAAAACCAAAAGATAATTTTTATCTCGTTCCACCTTATTAGATTATTACCCCCACACTCACACCTCTTTAAGATTGATCTGGCTTATTATTTCAATTGAGGAAACTATATCCGTTTCTAACCGGTATACAACTCATTAAATATCGACTGAGCATATCCCGTAATCTATCTCATGCTTTCACTTTAATATCACAGTTTATTGGCCTCTGGTGGTTAGTGTCAGTAGCAAAGTAATCAGAAGGTGATTAAGAGATGATCACGATTTCGAGAAAATAACGACAGTGGATCAATATATGTTTATCTACAACTTAATTTAGTGAATGGGACAGCTTCACTATGTACTACCATTAGTGTAACCTCCGATGCAAGAAAACCATATCATGGAACTTACATATATAAATAATTTTAAAAATTAATTTCTATCATACTTAAGACGGAAACTCATTTCAGGCGGTTCTAAAAACTTTTAGTAATCAGGTAGTTAATTTAACAAATTAATGAATTAGGTGTTTATTTTGACTTGCTGGAGACTTAGGGCAGAAGCAGCCGGAGAACAAGAAATCATAATCGCAATAAATGGAAGTATGACCAAACCCATACGGTCTGATTCACTAATTCCTTTCATCACGTAAGGGTGTGAATCTTCAAATGAAAACTCATTCTTAGTACAGTTTCCGTAAAGTAATGTTCCATTTTCTTGCGAGTGTTATGAGAACTATAGAAAAGTCTAAGTTCCTCGACCTTTTGAGATTGGTCCTCAAATTATTTTTGTTTTTTTTATTTGAAAGGAATATGGTCCGGGTGCGGTAAAAAAAAAACAACTCAAATAGTAGAAATATACTATTTTAACTATTTGAGTTTTTTTTTTTTGACCGCACCCGGACCATATTCCTTTCATCTTTACACACGGTCAACCAATAATCTTCCAGTTTTTTTTTATTAGTTGTGTAGTCCAGTTCAAGTGTATTTAATGTCACAACAATTTTTTTCTGATTACCTCAATTCTTTTATTACGATTAAAATAGTTTTTGTTTTTCATCTGCCACAGTTCTGGGCTATGCCAGTCAAAATCTATGGTATACTTATGTTCAGAATGCGTTTCGGTTTCGAGCAGAGAGCGCTCCGTGGTCACTGCCGAGTGTGTTACTGAATGAAAGTAGTCAGACTCCTCCTAGACGGTCTAGCATTCTCAATCAAGTGCGCCAACAAAACTTTCCATCAACTATCATCAGTACTTGAGTCGAGCGTCAGAGGGGTTCGGGATGGCCTATCAATTGACGCAACCTTTTGTTCAAAATATGATATTTCCTAACCTTATGATGTAGATTCTATTTTACTTACCTGTTTTTACGATTTAGATCGATTTTATTTTTATATTATTCATCAATAAACCAACCAATTAGAGAAACTACAATAGTAGAAATGAAACATGTTCAGTAGTTTACCTATAGAGGAATGCTAGTATTTCATACTTTAGTACTTTATTTTATAAAACATTTTTAAATAAAATACAAAATATATATTACTGCTTATCTAGTTTTTTTGGAATGAAATCATTTAGATGTTTATAAGTTATGATTGTAATAGAAACTATATTTAAGTAAACATTTATGATATACAAAACAAGGAAGCATTTATTAGTAGAGCTTTATATAATCTGGCTAATAAATTTTATGGCTGAAGGCTGCATTTTAGTGCCGTAGTTATTTGCTTTATAGACATTATAAACACCCATCTATCCTATACATCTATATTACTAATGTACCCTAAGAGAATGTGACAAAGATATACCCTATGTTAACCTTTTTCATCGAGATCACCGAACGACAGAGAGCTGCTGAGGATGCCCGGGACGCTGTGGTGCGGTAGGGGGTTCTCCGCCAGCCGCTACGGCCAATTGGGGCCCTTCTTGGAGGCGGACAGGTGCTGCCGCCGCCACGACACGGCCTGCCCTCACTACATCGCCGCTATGAGCCACGGCTATGGCCTCTACAACTGGAGGCCCAGCACTCTCATGCACTGCTCCTGTGACAGGAGGTAAGTCTGTAGCCGCGTCATCCTTCCTCAATGTCTTGTAGCAGGTATTGTTCATTTTGTATAGGAGCCCGGAGAAAAAGGAAAAATATGTATATTTACGAATCAGCATTGATGACTCTACCAATCATAGTCATAAGGAATAAAAACCTTAACTTTCAAACCACCTGCAACATAACTAACAAGCACAATTTAAGTTAAAAATAACTTAACAAGCACCCTTTAAAGTATATTAAATTTTCGGAAATAAGAGACCTGATTGGGCTTTTTACATTCAATAGTTTTTCTAAAACTCACTTTTTTTCAATATAACGAAAAATAAATATTTCGAGAATTTATTTGTGCAATTATCATGGAAAGTACTACTCCTATGAACGACGTACAGATATCTATTAGTTCTCAAACGATCAGTAGAAGCAGGTTTTTAAGATATTCGCCTTATGTGGTGTGCCTTCTGTTGACTAAGGAAACGTAAAACTTGTTCAAACGTAAAGGAAAAAACATACTTCTTCAACTTGCTAATTGTTTATTTTTTTAAATTCAAAACCTCACTCATCATTCTAATCCTCATGTGTAATCCCTATTCAGCTCCATTCATCCTTACGAAAATTTAAATACAAAAAAAAAAACAGATTGTTCAAATGTTTTTACATCACAATTAGTTTAATCGATAATGTGCTACAATTCAAAAATTAACCATATCGGTAAATTAAGTTAGTCCGTTGAACATATGTATCATTGGTTCCTAGAATACAAGTTGTGCTAAATTTTTGAAACCCTAAATCGGGGTAAAGAATTGTTGTGATATTTTATTTATATCAATATAAATATTCAATAAAGAATAATAGAAATTAAACTGATTGAAAAGTTGTTTTTGTCATTTTTTAAATTATTGATGTGATCGTAGCAAATGGCAGATTTAGTATTCTATGCATTAACTTAAAATTATACAATATATGATTTCAAATTGGGAGCGTTTATCTGATCGTGGCGACGAGCTTTCTTTTTATGTGAATGTTCAATGTGTTCAGCGATTTGTGGTGTAGTGAAAGAGGTAAGTGAATTAATAATTGATTTTACCGGAAAAGGATCTTAAATTTAATCTTAAAATTCATAATTTTTCGGATTTTTATTAGTAATGCCTTAGGTAGTATAAAAAAGTTGGCTCCCAAAGTTTAATCTTGATCATTTAGTTTTTGATGTGAGTTAGGTTAGAATTTTTATCTTTTTATCCTATTGACCGTTACCAAATTAATGTATATCTGTTTATCGTCACTGTTGTGTCCCCCTTAATAACCGTTTACGTTAGCTTATACCAAGAACAGTGAGAAGGTCCAAATTTCAGTCCATCGAGTTGCCACGAAATAAAATTCAATCCGCCCAAGCCGGAGTGACGTTGCTGAGGTGCGAGTAACAACTAAAGTTTCGTGATTTTTTTAAAATGGACTACAGCGAAAAAAAAAATGAAATAATCTAATATCAGTAATCCTAGAATATCGAAATATTTTAAATCCTAAAGAAGTATTGTTTCGAATGGTGTTCATGAAATGGAAGATTAAACGTATTGGATTAGGTACAAGTGATTCCTGATGCAGACAGCATTTGCGTGTCTTCTGCGTGCAAAGACTTGCCAATAATCCACGGGCAATGAGGTATGCGTTTGGCTGGAGTTAAAGTCTCCAATAAGTTCATGGTTCGAATCCTACGGCCTGAGACCAGGGTTGTTTATTATTAATAAATTATATTAAAGTTTAATTAACTTATATAATTAAGATATTATTTATTTCTATGATATTTATAAGATAATACTTTCTAGGTACATTCATATCCTTATAAAGAACAAAAAATGTTTATAAGGAAAAGATAATCGAGAGAATGTTCAAAAATATTTTTCAGAATACCTCCAGATATATAGATATTTAATGGTTTATTATTCTCATATAAAAATAATCATTATTTTTATTATTTCATCAAATAAAAAAAAAAATAAAGAAAAGTTATTAAAATCGTACCAGAAGGCCCATTAAAGTTTCTGAAACAGAAAATTTCCATTTCTATACTCTAAAAGAATCATTTTTTTTTATTTACATTTCGAAGACATTTTTCGCAACTATTATTTATCATGTGAAACCTCATTAAATGTTTCAAAAAATAAATAAATAAGTTTAAGAATAACAATTGGAAAACAACTTAAAAACTTAGAAAATCTGCTAACTTTTATTCAAAAATAGTTATTTATTATGTTATCAACTAAAGGAATGGAAATTATATTCATTGGTCCCAAGGAGTTGCTGTGGGGTATTATCCCCTTTTCAATCAATTGAAAATCCAAAGAATTTGTAAATTTGATTGTTGGGAACCAACTTCGAGCAATGACAATTTTGATGTAACATTTTACTTAAAACAGTAACTTGTTCGAACTTTATTTATTGATAGACATTACAATCTGTCACAGCGTTGTGAGCAATAGGCAATAGTGATGAATGATCACATTGTTACTAAAATCAAATAAAGGAAAAGAGTAACTAAAATTTAAAAATAGTACGCACATCTCTGAAGTTATGAAATTGGAATTTCACAATCATAATTTTGTTTAAATGCAAACAAATATTGTTGACCAGTCCCAATATACGCAACAGTAAATGAAAAGTTCAAATTCATATTTATACTTATAGAAGGTCTTCAAGTTATATCATAATTAAATACTTAGATGCAGTATATCTTTCAAAAATAAATTATTGATTAAAATCAGTTTTTTTTAACATCTGCAACGCTTCAGGTTTTTTCTCATTTACATAACAATCTGACAACCAATAAATCATTCTCAGAGAACGTATTACATCTAACTAATCATTAGTAAATGTATAACAATGCAGTTGGGAAAAATTTAAACAATTTAATGTAGTTAGGAATTTTGGTCAACATTATAAATTTTGCCAATCCCTTTGCATATTTTGGCAGTTGCAATTTGAAATTTTTTTTTCTAATTCCTTGTTCCTCCCCATTCCCCATATACACACACCGACCTACTGCTACTATGACTCGGTGGTCAGAGAAAACTAGATGAAGAATGAAGTAGACGTAGATATGAATAACCTTTTAAAAATTTCATTTCATAAATTTGTTGTTATTTTAGTACTTTTTCGACCATTACTCCGACCATATTGCTTTAATAAAAAAATAATACGATAAATTTAAATAAATGTTATGCGAAATTAGTCTTATGCCATCCCATTTACGTAAGTCAATAAAACTTTATACACACCTATTCGAAATAATTTTCCATACTATTTCACCCGATAGGGAGAGAAACCCTTTCATCCAGAACTACCTGGACAAGACAAATAGACCTATTAGGCGGTAGTGAATTACTAACTAGGTGGCTGGCTGCCGTTACTGAATAGGCACTTGACGAGGCTAAAGCAAATATTCTGCAGTTCCCACAGGACTGTGGTCGACCAGATGTGGCCTAAGTCAATAGTCGCTGTCTGTCTTCCAGGATCTCAGCAAACAGGGTCACTTGATATCTTACAGTTGGGGTGTACAATTAGTTTCTTAACGCTATCATAAGATACTCAGTCTCTCTAGGAGGCATAGAAAGTATTAGTTGCAGTGAATAGATCCTAGGAAATACATAGCATCTAGTGATGTAGTGATATGAATCTGTTGAAATCGAAATTCGGAGCTGTTTCGATATGGGAAGCTTAATGGAAACTAACACAATAGCAGGGACGTTTCATAACAACTCTAGTCAAACCCCAATGCGATAGGTGGCTAAGTTACATTTATCACTGAGCTTATGTACTCATTTATATGGAAATGGATTATACAACCTAAAAATAAATTGATTCAGCACACCAAAACGTAAGACAGATAAAAATCACTATGGGTCCATTACGCAAAGAACCGAATTAGCGAAATATAGCACTAATGATCCATAGGAGAGAAGGTGGAAAAGAATGCTCATAAAAGGATTAGGTTTTTTAAAAGAAGGTTTTAATGGAAATTGTTGATTGAAAGAAGGAAACTTTTTATATAATAAGCAGGAGAAAAACTACAGGAACCCTGTTCTCAATATTTTGTAAGAACAATTATTTCCACGTGATGTTTTCCCGATGCGAAAAATTGAATTAGATGTCCTGATTTTAAAGCTGATTTACAAGGAATTTAAAGCTGCTTTGTTTAAAATATTGGTCTTGATGTAATAAATGATTTATTACAATAGGTAAGAATCAATATTAGCTATCAATCCTGGATTAAAACTTACAAATATAATTTTGTTTTCTGTGAAATTGTATGTTATTGAATGTTTCCTAATAATATTTAACAGTAAATATTAGATAAAAAACGAAACAGTGATATCAAAAAATATTATTTCATGCTAAGGTAATTTAATTAATACCTATTAAGCAGTATGATAAGGATAAAATTAAGCAATAAAGATTTGAGGCCTGCACAGTAGTGAATACTGGGCTGGGAAGGGCCACGCCCTACAGAAGTGTTACTATGGATACATGTGTAAGCCACGCCTCCAAAGGGCATATCCTTTCAATCTATGAAGTTGTAATACTTCATGATCAAAGATATTATATAGGAATTTTCCTATGGTAAACAACTTTTGGTTCATTATAATCTTAAAAAAACAAAATTAATACTCATTAATCGGCTATTCAAAAGAAAGAAATCTCATAAACACAAGATATTTTTTTCCTTTAACCCATAGTCCATATTAATTTAATATATAATTATTATATATAATAATAGCAATATTAAATACCTTTTTTCGAAGAAATAAAAAATTAAGGATTTTTTTTTTTCAAATTAACTCTAATACGACCTTTGGAACGCTGTATATTTGATCATTTACCCTACATTAGATTTATTACCCTTACAAGGAAAAGGCGAAATATTATTTTAAAATAAAGAAAACCTTTTAAAAAACTTTTTTGTTTTTACATCTCCGGTTCTAATTTGTTTAATTAGATCCTGTTTGTACCCTTTGTTGCAGTTTATAAGCCTTAAACCATTCCCAAGTTTGCTGTAGATTTGTTGAGTCATGTAGAATTTTTTATATGTGTTTGATTTTTCAAAAGAAATCAAAGGTCAATTGTAAGGTGAAAATTTTGGGCCAAAAAATTTTATTTTCCGATATTTTTCGAAAATTCCTATTTAAGGGTTTTTTTGGGAAACGAGAGTGAGATAGAAAAACATTCGTGTCAGTGTGTGTATGCTGTATCCTCACACTAACTATATAATTGTTTCATATAAATTGAAAGTAAAAAAATAAATTATTTATAAAAAAAATCATTAAATCGACAGTTGTGCCTATAAAAGCTCTTATAGTTGCTTTCATTAATTTATTACTTCTCTGGACGCCTCGTTTTGTGGCTTTACAGGCCTATAGAACAAACGCCTTAAAACAAAAGGGAAGATGAATGGGAAGAAAGTGGATACAGCGATTACGATCGGATCGAACAGGAGGAAGACAGTGACAACAGTACTCCAACATGACCCCATTCTCTACTTCACACCTTGCTCGAGGACTGGTAGGATTACAGCTTCACACCCGGTTGATATATGGCCAATGATAAGACAAATCTTTTTCAAACACGAGGCCGGCGCCCAGCCAACAGCTACCAACGCTTATCAACATCAGGAGTCAACATCTTTTATGTTGAGAGTAGCTAATTCTAATTCAGAAACAGTATTGTTCGCATTGAAAAAAATAAGGTTAATTAATTGATTACTTTTAGTTTATTAGTAGCAGCTAATTACTAATATGATTGATTTAATCATAATAAGGAGCGTAAAGGAGAGAAAGGCTTTATTTACAGGCAATGCTGCCCAAATAGAGTTGCTATAAGACACAATATACTAGTCATTATTGTGACATTAATATAAATACAAACATTAAAGTATTAAACAAAGACAATATATTTTTCCTCTTTTTTTTTTTCTATTAAACTAAATACTATAATATAGTGGTTTTTTTTATATAACTGAGGTACTATACATTTCATTTGTTCATGTTTTTATTTTTTTCCACTAATCGGATCTATTTTATCTTCTCTGTTCCACTCTCATAAATTCCATATTTCTCTTTTTCAGTGATCCATCATAAATATTCAGTTTATTCAACAAACTTTGTTTAAATTTATAGATTCATGCGATGTTAAAATTTCCAATATACATTCATAAAAAAAAATTATAGTAAACAAACCAAGTTATAAATAAATAAAAGATATTCTTAAAAAAAGTTGTTATGCTCTTGTAACAAAAACCCACTTTCAAGTCCGGCGGCTTCAGTCAGAATTTTAGAATGTTCTAAAGTGTGTAAAACGAAGCCCCCAATTTCAGACTTTCATAACTTTTGCCACCTCACTCGAATTATTAAAAATATTTCTGATTAGTCAGAAACGAAATTTAATCAGGGGTGTGAATGAAATTTAGTTGAGATTTAAAAGGAACTGTTATAACGTAGTAATTTAGAATCAGCTGTCATATTAAGTTCGATTTCTTATAACACATAATCTGCATGGATTTAATTTTATATTGATCTTTTCATTTTTATGACTCTTTAAGATTTTTTTCATACTTCTTTCTTTTTTTTGTTCTTATAACTTAATCCTTTTTCCTCATCTGTTGGTCAAATTCGGATTACCGGAACAGCCAACTCAGACGGAATACTTTCAGGGAGGACAAGTAATGGCCGTCCGTGACACTGCAGACACTGAAGATATACAGTTACTACCCTAGTAACATTTCCACTAACGGTAGGATCTGGTATATAGTCACCGTAAAAATTGGAGGAATCGTGACATTCGGCTCGTTAAAAATCAATACTTTTGAAACATTCTTCTGTGTCTGACGTACTGCCAAAAGGTTCCAAAAGGATAATCGTTTAGTAACTATTGTTTTATTTTCCTTACTTTAATAAAGGTCAATGGCAATCAAAAAATGATAGATAGTTAAATTTTATCAAGTTATCCGCCCTGATCTATTTACAATCCAAAATGAAAATTTATATCAAGAAGAACATGGCTAGGAGAGATTGCATATGAGAAAGATTCCATGAGTTATTTGTTTATTTTTCTTTGGACGAAGCCCCCATACAAATAGAGTTGACCAAAATGTATACTATATTTATACAAGTTATAAATAAATTATAAGAAGGATTTTATACACAAAAATTTAATTTTCGAGTTTCACTTTCAACAATATAATAAAATTTCATAATTTAATGTGACATTTATTTTAATCTGAACAATTAATTTGCAATAAAAAAAAAATTATAACTACAAAATGAGGTGTAGATAACTGGGCGTAGATCAATAAGTGGAGAAGCTGTTGGGGGAGGGTGCAGTCACCAAAAAAAAAAAACACAAATAAACAAAAAAATATTTATTCGTGCCGATGTTTCTACCTGATTTTTAGATCTTCATCAAGGAGCTTTCGGTAGAGATTCTGGCTCTACTAGTTGGGTTAAAGAAATTTTTGGAAAATTTAAAAAAAAAAAAATTGTAGATTCGATGATCGGGTGATTAATGAAAAAATTTTATTGATATCCCAAGCATGCACCCGCCCTAAATAATTATACAAGATTCGGTTATTTGAAATAAGGGAATCTCATAACGTGTGTTTCCGTCGAAGTCGAATTTTTCAATATCGCTTACTATATATTCCATACATAGCTAAATGAAAGTAAAAATAACTGTTTTTGGTCATAATTTTATACATACCACACTAGCACTGTCGACAGTGAAACAAGAAATTTCACGAAGGCATGTCAAATTTTTTGAAAGATTCCAATCCTGTAGCAACCTATACTTCACCGGCAGTACTGGTTTAAAGAAGAGAGCGTAAACGCAGTCTCGATCCAAACTCTTCTTCATGGAAACTGGTGGTAACATTATTAACGGAGATTCCAATTACTAATTTCAAAAATATTCTACTCCTTCTTGAAATGTATCCTAAGCAGGAAAAGGGTTCCCTTTCAAGCCACTTTCTTCATTCTCCTGCTCATATCTCACTCCCCAACTTCATCTCAAACCCATGTCTCACGGGCTTTAGTAGAAAAAATCATGTTAAAAACGTGAAAAAGACAATAACGAGAAAAAACAAAACATAACATAAGATAAGTGGAAATGAAGTCACATTGATTGTTCTTTACTTTCCATTGCAAACATAAACTGGCCATAATCCTTCATTACATATAACTGTCGATATCGTATTATCAATACCATCAGGAAGCATACATAAATATTTATTGTCTGATGTATTGCGGTGGTATATATATACCATCTCAATACATCACACAATAATACAATTTACAGTGTTGAACCTAACGGTGAATCAAACAGATAGCAGACGGAGACAAATAGCTCCACTTTTGTATTCCGAAGACAGCCTATGGCCATCTGATAGTCGCTTCCTGCTGTGGCACAATCTGTATCCACGGCGATCTATATCTATATCGCTAGACTAGGCCACACCTTTGGACGGGTTAAAATCAAGAGGTCTTTGCCAAGTAGATGTAGGGTCACTATAACCTTTACATTACGAATTTTACTGTTAGTAAAATATTTTGAAATCTACAGGGTTCTTGAATCAAAACAATTTTATTCTCATATAATAATATATGTATTCTATTATATTTTTCTAAATATTTAGTGAATGGGTGAAAGTGGTACAAGTTAGAGTTTGGAAATGTCCTGTGGGGTGTAAAACACTTAATATTTTATGATAATTTTCTGTCTTTAATTTATTTATTTACCTCTGTTACAGCCTAGAGACATACAGAGAGGGTTGGCCTAGTAAATAAAATATCAAACAATATTCAAGGTTTTAGATAAGAAACAGAAACAATAGAATATTAAAAAAAAAAGAAAAGAAAAGTTGAAAAATCTTATTTTTCAAAAGAAAAAAGAAAACTAAGTAAAATATGACTCCAAAAAAAATGATGGAAGTTTCCAATATACAAAAACAACATTATCATTTAAAATGTAACTAACCAAAAAAAAAAAAATACAACCTATAAAAATGTCTTATGGTAATTAAGATATATGGAATATATAAAAATCTTTAAATTTCATGTAATCAATATATTTAATAACTGCTTGGAATTTTGCAGATAAATAATTGTAATAATTTCATGACATTCCTTATTCAAGATCAAGAGTTGGTGAATAGTGGCTTAGGAGACCATTCGAAGACCCCTCTCCGAAATTCGGATTTAACCACATTTTAATGCGAAGCTAACAGAAAGGAAGTAGTGCTAGAATAAATTCGTAATATTGTAATGACTTCTATACGTACATATATTGAAGCATCGTCGATGGTGATTGTGGAAGGAAAGATGTTTAGATATGTCAGAGTAATTGAATTTTAAAGAAAAAATACGTATGAACATTATATCCTTAATAGATGAAATTGTCTTTAGGACTAAATATATAATCTTTTGAAAAAAACTAAATCTATTACAACTACCCCCTATATTTATAGGTGCAAAGGCTGCTGCCTACATTGCCTTTATGTGTAATCTCGAAATAATAGAGTCTGGATTATTTAAAAAGCTAGTAGATGATTGATTAAATTTATACATAAGGTTTTTTTTTTTTTTTTTTAATAATTTATTTATTGTTATTTACAACTGTATGCACATATATACAACAAGTAAATTTTCTGTAGGTGACATAGTGCATGATACAAACATGTGGAGAATCTACCCACTGATAGAACTCCAATAACATTTCTAGAGGAGAAGATCTCGAGGCCATCTTCTTTTCAGACGCCTAGAAGGATTATTAGGTAATGAAGGAGAAGCCAGGTTAGAAACAAGTGGATTTGGGTGGTTGAGAAGTTTGTTATGGAAGGAACAAATCGGCAACACATGGAACATTGAGGTCCTGATGGATGACTTGATTTGTGACAAAGTAAGGAGCATTAAGGATTTTGGACTGTAAGGATTGGATTTTGGAGGAATTTGTACATAAGGTTGATATTAGTTTAATATCATATGGAAGCGATTGTTATTTCATTCCTTATTCCAGAATGCAGGAATTGTTCAGGTCCCACATTGAAAAAAGGGTCCAAATGGTTCCCAACCTAGGGTAAGGCAATTCCTAAGGAACGGTATATGTTTTAAGGAACACCCGATACTTCTGTTGATATCGGTTCGGCATAGATGGGAACTGTCAAAGCTCAGAGGTTCAACAGCTACCTAGGGACCTCTTTTGATGCTTCGCTGCACCCGAAAATATCGGTGTATTAGATACCCTATTTAGTTGGTTTGGTAAATCCATTTACAGTTGGAATTTTTATTTTAATTATACTCATACAGTTTTTTTTTTTTTTAAGTTTGTGTTTATTTTTCCAAAATTCTAAAAGATTTAACTGAAGTAGCTTTATTAGATAAGAAATCCCTTAGCCTATAATAATCCCACGATGTCATCACTGTTCACTAATACCTTTAATCCACAAGATCGTCCGATAAGTCGAATATTTTCTTCTATTTTCGATGGTAGAACTTTTAATGACGGTACTAGACCCTCCTTTAACAATAGACTAAAACTATGAGACCAGGCCGACCAACACTGAGGTAAAACACATTATCGTGACCCGAGGCGGTATAAAAAACCGACCTCTATGTAACAGATCCTTTATACAGCCCCTTCGATATAATTATATCGATAATCCATTGTTCTCTATTGATTTAGTCTTAAGTGAATTCCAGATCTTGGAGATAGAAATGTCGCCCACGAGCTCAGGGCTAGGAACGTTCAACGGCTGTCATCGAAAGTCTACAGTAGTTCTTTTCTCAACCTGAGAACCGTATTTAACAATTAAATTGATTTATGTTAAATGAATATAAATATATACTGATGGCTCATTTCACAGCCGTGCTAAATATATAAAAACTAACTTTACGAAAAATACAATTAAAAGTTCTCTTTTTTAGGAAAAATAAATGTTATTTACAAAATAGTAATATTTTAGTTAATATTATTACACAAAATTCTGAAAATTTTTAATTTAAAAATTAATATTTGAATATAATTTTCTCTTTTCATTAATACTGATTAATGATTACTAAAAATATCTTACTAAAAATATTATATTAGAATTATTAAATATTAAAAATAATCATATTTAAGTTCTGGTCTATATGATTATATTAAGCAACTAAACTAGTAAGATAAGTTATTCGATCAAGTATATGATATATTCATAGACTCACTAATAAATCTAGGTAGATATCATAATTTCAAATTCGTTTTTAAAACTATTATATCAACAACAAAATATTGATACCCCTGTATCAGAAATCAAATATGGATATCTAATATCGAATATAAAACATTAATATTTCTTTAGTACCGATTTCAACACTCCACTATTTCTCTCAGGTTGAAAAGTTGACCACAGCCACGTAAGATGGCAAAATGAACACATATCTTGTGTTTGTTATTTTTTTTTTTCAAACACCATTTTTTGGTAGCCAAATTATGTCTGACCCCAATGGGAGAATTTTCAGAAAAGAAGATGATGGACTAAAAACGTTGTGGAAATAAAGCACATACTGACCAGTGTGCTGCGGCAGACTATTATTTTTATTATATCATTAAGTTTCCCACTGTACACTTAAGAAACCCCAATTTAATTTTTATTTAAACAGATTAAAGCTTTACCCATTGCGAGTTGATCAATAACTTACCGGGAATAAAGATGTGTTAAACAATATGAAATAATTGGGATTAATTTCATAAATAAGCAAAATTTATTTGAAATCCAGCAAATAATGGTCAACTTGTTTTATAAACAAGATGCCGTAACATTATTCATTCGGAAAAAATACCGTAGTCGGAATCATATAGAATAAGAGTGCACAGATTGTATACTCGTGACCACATTAGAGATATTATCGAAGTTGTTGTCTTATCGATTGGAGATAGATTATGGTCGCTGGACTGCCTTCAGCGTGCTTTGTTGGAGACTGTCATCGTGGAATCTCGAAAGCGAAAAAATATAAGGAAAGTTATTTCCTACCATGAAACAAGAATTCTAACATTTATACATCACAATACGTAAGCTTAAAGGTAAACTCATTTATTTTTTCGTGATCTCCTTTATTTTTATATTTGGTTAAAACATGCATACATTTTACATGATATACTCATATGAATATCATTGAGATGAACTCAAAATCCTTACCATTATAATATGGTTATCATTACATTTATAATTATCAGAATAAAATCATAATACCGGTTAATGGAAATTTATAAGGTGAGTAATAGACCGAAAGATTAATAGAAGAATTTTGTCGTTTGTTCTTGACAATTTATATTTTTTAATTTTTTTTTTAGAAAATAATAGACATTTTTGTTCCATCGGAGGGGAGTGGCCGTGTGTTTTATATAATCCCTATAATAATAACAGCTTTATTTCCATTCTTTACAGAAACAAAAGCCTCTACCTTGGGAGGTATGAGTCTAGTTAATAAAAAATGTACACAATTTTTACTTCTTCGTTCATTAATTTTTTTTTTGGCTATAAATAATAATTTACAGTAAGTTCTTTATTACTTTACCCGATAGGTCCCTATTTCTTGGCACAGTAGCCCAACTGTTTCCTACTCTTTGGACAATTCATCTTGCCTTGTATTTCCTTGTTTATCCGGTCAGTTGCGATTTTGTACCATCATCTCGTATCAAGTCTGACATGTCCGGCTAACTTCCATTTCAGTTGTTTTGCTTCTTTTGCTAGGCTTTTAACTTTAATTCTAGATTGTACTTTTCTATTGCCGATGTGGCATTTTCTTTTGATACCTATATTTACTAAAAATTTCATTTGTATCCTTGCTAATTTTTCATAATTTTTTTGTTGTTGTTAACCATGTTTGAGATTCCCGGGAACGCACATGTTTCCAATACCTTTGCCTTTTTTAATCTTGAAGTTAGTTGACTTTTAGCAATGTGTTTCATGCACCATTATTTTTTCCATCTCATGTTAATCCTTTTTATTTATTTCATCGTTTCAATATTTAATAAGATGGTTGTTATAAATCAATATATAGCTCGACAAAACGATTTTTTGGTTATTAACTTGTATTACTCCTTTCTGTAAATTTGTCATTATATAACCCCTGGAACACGTAATGTATAAATACATATATTTGTTTATCACTACATTAAGCCTCCTCTAGCGGCCTCTTTTGATAATAAGAACTTAAGTTTGGTAGGTAGGGTTGTTTGCTGGGTAAAACAATAAAAGTGAATTTCAGTTAAAATTCAGTGCTATCCAGAGGAATTTTTTAAGGTTTTGTGCATCTTAATTAATTCGGATTAATTACTTGTATATAAATTGAGTTGGGATTAGTGTTTTGTGTTTATTTATTTCCACTCAACATTTCTTATTACATTAGTATGTGATTAGAATTGTTGTTGGAGAAGTACATCTTGGGGGACTCAATTGTTTGTCACATCCTGATTATTTTTTAATATTTTTTTTTTTTTTTTAGAAGATTTTTGTATCTCTAAAGCCCATTCAAATCGAAAGAGTGGATGGAATTTTGAATATGAATTGAGTAGTAGTAGAGATATTCATTTCGGAAGTCTAAATTTGTTTTTTCTATCCTACCAGTTTTAACAGATTTAACATCCGCTGTGACGGTGCTTAAGGAGAGGCTGTGTAAAACCTTTTGTGAGTCTTAAAATCTTTCTTCTATTGCCGCCATTTATTCATGGATTTTAATGTTTTGTGCATCTTCAAACCCTCCCTAAATTGAATTAAAGGGTTGAAAATTTGTATGTGGCTTAAGTTGGTGATTCAAATAATCCACTTTTACCTCCTACTTTTTTTATGTTTAATTGGATTATCTAAACAATTTCAAAAATAAAGGCAAAATAATAACATACATACGAAGCCTTGCTGCGATAGTATAACTTGGAAGCGTGCCAAGGTAAATTTATTCGATCAAACCTATTTTCCAAGTGAGATATATTAGAATTGATAAAAACGACTGCAGATCAACCACAAAACTCCGTGATAGACTGAAGTTGAACGGACTCACTGCAGTTGAAGGTCCTTTAGTCCCAGCGTACACATCGGCAATGCCTGTTTAGTATTTCTCGAGGAAATATATATATATATATATCGCACCCTAAACAAAACTTGAAATTTCGTCAGGACTTTTACAAGATATTTTTTCAAACAGCAGAGCAAAACAATAGAAACGATAAGCGACCTACCAGTAATATTGGGGTTATTTATAACAGTCTAGGTTTAATGTTCTTTCTAACAAAAAAAACTTAGTTCAAGTCGTAAAAGTTTAACCTTGAAATTTTTTATCCTTTCATTATGGATGAACGAACCAACATATTTATATATTCACAAATGGGTATTTATGGGTGAGCGTTTTTTCTAATAGTATTTTGCCATTTATGGAAACTATGACCTTCCTATAATCATAAACACAATTGAGTAGGTAACAAACCAAACAGTAAAAGAGACGGCATTCGAATAAAAGGTTTATTTATTTCAAATTATCAAAAATTCACCAATAATTACTGATACTTTCACAATAGTATCAATACTGAAGCGTCGATTTGGTTCAGATCTAGGTAGATACAAAACCTAACATTCACCAAAGCATCATAGTGCAAGAGCCCAAGAGGAGAAAAAAGTCAGTTATTTCACTCCGATTTTTTATTACTTTAATGAAAACTAAGTGTTATTACTAGTCAAAATTGATGAGTCTGGAAAGTATAAGTTGGGGGAATAAAAAATGGCGGCTTTTTCAAAACGTTAAAAATAATTAATTTTTCATTCGGAGCTCTATATCTTTAAAACTACCAATAACAATAGAAAATTTAAGAGAACATCATTTAAAGTAGAGTAAGTTTACTAAACTGTGAGCCCTAATAGAGCTATTTGCGTTCAATAGTTCTCAAGATATGGCATTTTAAAAAGCAATATTTCATAAAAATGTACAGAACTTGCTGAATAATCAGTATTTAGTGAATTTATTTTGAAAAATCAATATCTCAAAACCCATTTGACGTGCAGACGTCTGTTAGAACTCAAATTATAGCTAGTTTAATGGACTACGAAGTGGTTTATGACGTTTATCGTCATTGGAGTAGTAGTTTACATGATATTTCCTAAAATAAATTAAATTATAGTTCTTCGGACAAATTTTCATTTGCCAAATTTATACTCATATGCTACCCCTACTAAAAACTACTACCCCTACGCAGATAAGTGTCATAAACTACTTTATAGTTAGTTAAATTTCCTTTGTTTTGAGTTTTGGCAGATATATTGTGCGTCTTATCGATCTAGATATATATTTTTTCAAAAATCAAACATTTTATACAAACAACTAGAAATTAACAGTTTGTGAATTTATTTTGTCAAATATAAGAACTGCTACTCCTACAATGATAAACGTAATAAACTATGTTATAGCAAATTTAACTAGTTTTAATTTCAGTGTTGACAGATATCTGTTCGTCCTATGGTTTCTGAAATAAGTTTTTCAAAACTCATACTGTCCGAACAACTATAAATCAATTTATTTTAGGAAATATGAAAAATCCTATTCCTACGAAGGTAAAGGTCATAAATAACTATATAGTACGTTAAACTAGCTTTAATTTGAGTGCTAATAGAAATCTGTACGTCTCATAGTTCCTGAGATATAGATTTCTCAAAATAAATTAGCTAACTACTAATATTTCAGAATATTTTAAAGAAATTTAGCTTTTTAAAAAGCTATATCTCGAGAACTATTGGACGTAAATAGCTCTTTTAGGGATAATATTTCAGAAAATTTACTCTTCTTTTAATAAAGTTCTCTTGGATTTTCTAGTGTAATTTTTCAGATATAGAGCTCCGAATGAAAAATTATTGTTTTTTAAGGTTTTGAAACAGCCGTCATTTTTTATTACCCCTTCCTATATGCCAAGGGCAGACTCATCAGATTTTACTAGTAATTACACATAGTTTTCATTAAAATAATAAAAAATCGGGGTGAAATAACTGCATTTTTTTTCTTCCTGGCTCTTGTACTATCAGCATGTTGTCGAGGTAAAAAATAAATTTTGAGGGGCAAAGAAAATCAATGCAAAGTAGATGTTGGGACACACTGTATATTTGCTATTTTAATTACAATATTATTATTCTATTTTTTGCAATATTTTGAGAAAGTTGCATTCGTTTATGGAATACGTTATACGGAATATCCTGGTATACGTTCTGAGGACCCAGTTTGATTGAGATTCACTGCACTGAAGGGTCACTTCTATTCCTTGGTTTAAATTTATTTATGATATAAAATTCACCCAATTTAGATGAATTCCATTTTCATATAGCTGTTCCATTGCGATCCATGAAGTTTTTAGGATCCAGTAAAAGGAAATACTGATTCTAGAACAACGGTTGTAAAAGTGGATTATAGTTTTGGTCAGAATCGTGCTCAATCGCCAGGTTTTTCCCCAATTAAGAGTACCCACATTTTAGAGGTTGGGTGTGCTCCAGGAGGACCTCCCAACACTAGAGTCGATCCTGGACTTATATAACAGAATAATTATGTGCTACAGGTGAACTTGAATCCTTAAACACTGTCATTGCTCCTTACTTCTTTATCCATTAAATAATTATTCGTGTGAAACAGAAATGTTGCTTAGGATTTTATTTTGCAAAATGAGTCAAGCTTACGCTGAATCCAAAATTGAATACTTTCTGTACAAGACTTCAAGTTCTACAACCAAACTGAAAGTCTGTCTATTAATAATTTTTGGAAGACAGCTGCTATTAACTTCAAATTAAAAAACTTGAGCCTATAATTAAAATTGAAATCGTTTCGTCTAGAATGGTATTTAGTTTGTTCTGTAAACTTTGTTATTTTACTTCTGTGCAACATATTCCAGTAAACACTGGCGGTTTAAAATAGTTTTAGTTGGAAATGCTCATTATCCTGACATACGACCCAAGGCATTACTGTTTTAGCAAGAAGTAAACAAAAGGGAACAGTTTGAAAACCATATATTTCGCTGTGTCAACAAATAGTGACACTTTTGCAAATAAACCTGAAGTTTATTTTCTTTAGACACTAAATGTTTACTGGTCTGTAAAGTAAATTTAATTCCTATTTTATAAAACCTTTTTTCTTTTTTTCTCTTTTTTCAGAAAATAGACACTTATTAACCAGTAAAATTAAAAAATATATATTATTTCTTATTTGGTGCTTCGAGGATGTCCTTACATATTTATACATTATCAGGCTTATACATTAACAATTAAACAAATCCAGTTCCAATGTTGGTTGGTTTTACATGTTAAACATTTCTATATATCATTTTTTTATTTAATAATTTTAATTTCTTAATTTAACAAAATAATAAATTCAGTTAATTTTTCCGTTCTCTATTCGTGAGTGTAGCAAACGTTTCTGAGGAAATTTTATGTGCATTATAGTTGCATATTTAATTTAATCAGCTGGTTTCTACAATAATTTGTAAAATTCTGTATGAAATTTAAACACGCAAAAGAGGGTTTATCTGTGAATAATTCAGATTTGTATTTTAAATTTCTGATAAATTGATAAAAGTAAAAGAAGCCAATCTAAGGGTTGTTCTTTTTTTTAAAAAACAAAACATATAAGTAACAACACTCATCCGTTATATATATTTATACATTATATTGGCATTAAATAAATATCACGTGGAATGTACCAAATAAAAGTAAGTAATTTCTAATAACTCAATAATAACTACATCTTTAAAAAAAAAAAAAAGTGAAAATGACATTTGGAAATTTATAGGCAACGGGTGAAAGTGTTTTGGGTATAGTTCAATAAAGTGTTCCCACCTACTGCAACATCTGTTTGTCCTTTGTCCAGAAGAAATATGGCCCCTACTTGTACTGAACCAAGACCTTTCAGTCATATCTGGTTCTTTTGTGTTAGTTATTGGAATTTCAAATAATTGACACCTATTATGATGAAACGGAAAGTCTACTTTTTGGAGTCGTTCGAACGAACACTGTATAAGAAAATAAGGCGCGAATAACCATTCGCATGTTATTCATAATCATTACTTGTTAATGTAATTTTTCCATTTTATCCAAGAGAGAAAGTATAACCATTGAGAGTGGAATACATCTCTCATCGGTGCTGAATAAGACTAGTCCATTGTCCGCAACTTGCCGTTAGTTCAGGGTTAGCGCCGCTCTTAGAGAATCTATCTGTGTCCAATGTCCTCTTGTCATCTTCGAGGCTAGTCTCTGAGACACTATCGGTGAAAATATGTGACTCTGTTATGTTTCGTTTGACCTTCTCATCATTGCCTCAAGACAAGAGTTCGGAACTTGTATATAAATGTACACCTCTTACATTATAAGAACTTAATAATTTGTTTTGTGATTTGAGCCGATTTTGATTAAACTCCCGAAATCAATGGTCAATTAAAAGGTCGTTAACCTCAGTTAGGTCTTATCCTCTTTGAAATTGTCTGTCGGGTTTTAAATGACGAACTTTTAAAAATTCTTTTAAAGTATCTTTAATATTGTTTATTTGATATAATTAGCAATATTTTTATAAGTAATAAAAATTAAATAATCAATGTTTATGAAAGATTCTGATAAATAACTAAACTACTTTAGTTATTTATATTTGTATTTATCTATAACCATTTGGTTATTACTTTTCTTCATGAGATAAATGTTTTTTCAAGATAGAATTCAGAAAATACATTTCTGGAAATAAGACTAGTATTGTAGAAAGATGCTCTATTTCCGGTTGGAAAGCTAAAGATTCTAGAAAAAATTACAAGGAATTTTTAAAATCGTAGAAGGTTTTAGAGAATGAAGAAAAAAACGTAAATACAAAGCCTGTTCAAATACCAGTTTGTTAAACTCGTGGGAGCATGCGCAGTACGTTTTTCCGTTTCGCCTAAAGTTTTCGTCCTCATACATATTTTAATAATTAGTTTCATTATTTCACATAACCTATATATGAGCCTTTTAGTTGACAGGCTAAAATTTATAAAATTATTCTTATAATTTTCAATCTTGATTCTATAAAAATTTAGCATTGAATAAATGGCTTTGAGCAGAACTTATAGTATACTGCTATATTTTTGCCATTTTTTTTTGTAAATAATAATTAAAGTACTTTTTTAAAAACTTTTGAAATTATAGTTGGTCAATCTGTTAATTGAAATTTACATTTGGAAAATACAGCAATGATATTTTGAAAATATATTAGACGGGAAAGTTTTGGCTCAGTGAATAATAATAATAATAATATTATCTGTTCTGAAACGAGTGTCGTTCAATTTTACTTCAAAGGAGATAAGAGAAAGTTGTAATATAAATATTCCAAAATACAGAAAAGAGCAGATGAAATATAACTTAATGATAGTAAAACTAAGAAAGGAAGCAACAAAAGTTGGTATCCCAACGCTTTTTTTCTCTTTTGATTTTCCTCGGCTATTACGTTCAAATTACAATATTTTTATTGTAAAAAGCAATAAAATCAAAATAGATGAAATGAAATGAAACGTAAATATCGAGAATGTAAGTTGTATATGGTAAAAATTCAAATAAATATTACTACACAACCTATAAATTCAACCTTCGTTCTAGAATTTTTGTCAAAAACTTTTTAATTTTATTACCTAGACATATAATGTCATCTTAAAGATACATCTATTTTAAATAAAAAATAAACTGCTAAAGTTAATTAACAAGATTGTAAACAATGTATTTACACCGAATTGATAGAATTTTACAATATACAATCTTAAACAAGAGATAATTATTGAATCCAAAGGTTGTGAAAATTCTTAAAATTATCAAAACACGGAGAACACAACAAATATTCATCTATTGGCAGTTCTAAAACAATTCAAACTGAAAACAAACATGCGGATGCAGCACAAGTACCCTTTGATTTGTGGTCACAAACCGATACCTGACGGGTTGGCCACAAATTCAGGAAAACATGTACTAGCCAATCCAAATAACTCATCCACACGCTTGCCCATGTGTGAATTTACCATTGTTTGGCAAATTTGTAGAGGCACTTTTACAATAGATCCAATGCATTAGGACAGCATTGCTTGGCTTGACAGCATTTCTTTTACTTAATATAATTATACATTTCTTGCACCGATTTTAGAACGGTAGTCGAAAGCCTTCGCCTTCTGATTTGAACGGAATGAGAATCTAATTCCCTTCAGAGGACAGGAGCGAAGTTAGCCTAGCCCGTTGACATTAGTAGAGCAAGAGAACCAGTTGGAACCCAAAGCAGTACACAAAAACTTGACTCGGGCCTTTTTTGGCGGCAACCTTGCTCTCTGTTGTAAATCCTCGTTTTTCTTAGATATTCTTCAAGCAAGGGCGGCGACGACAATAAAGCGAGTACAATCGATTAGTTCTCTTCTATCTGCGAAATCAAGTCGAACCATAAAGGTGCGGTAGTCCTGACGGGTCAATAAAAAGAGTCGTTAAGATTTTTTAAGATGTGACCCGACCTTAATTGGGATACTTTGAAATTAACATGTAAAAATGTGGGAAATAAAGAAAACTGAATTATATACAATTTTTTATTTTAATCTTTATTATTTAATCTAGACGATTTATATTATTGTCTAATAAAATTACAAGTTAATCTACAAGTGGCTGCAAACTAATTTCTTTTAATGGATTCTTATACAATATTCTTGTATTTTGTATATTACTGTGCATTGAATACTTTGCAATTTTCTGAGCTCGTTTCACTACGGTAAAACATTTTCTGTTAGAATAAATAACAGAAATTCTACCCCAAGACAAATCCATGCTGGTACTCCCCAAGGTTCAATCCTTTCTCCCATTCTGTTCAACTTCTATCCTTCCGACATCATCTAATCCACACATACCTCCAGAGCTATGTTCTCATCAGTGTTCTCGCAACATGATATAACAATGGCTAGAAATACTTTGCAAAGTCACCTTTATGAACTAAATGGATGATCAGTCTGAACATTGAAAAATGTACTTCAGAGGTTTTTACTCTCAGACGCCCACCGGACCCACCGAAACTAACCCTCAAAGGTATAAATAGAATTTTGCTAGTAAATGAGTAAGATACCTCGGAATTCATTTCGATCGCCGTCTTACCTGGATCCACCATATCAACATCATACTAACTTAAACCTACGTGAGATTAGTAATACCTTATCCTATTCTAAATAGAAAATCCAAATTAAAACCAGAAACTACAGTTCTTATTTTTAAAATAATTCTCAGGCCACTGCTGATGTACGGCTGTGAAGTCTGGGGAGCGGGATCCTTTACTTAAAGGAAAAAATCACAATCTTTTCAAAATAAAGTCCTCAGAATCACAGCAGTGGATGATCCTGGTTTTGTAAAAAATACCCAATTGCATCAGTAATTGCAAATTGAGCCAATGGAGGATCACATCAAAAAACGATTCATAAAGTTCCACTCCCAGTTAACCGACAGTTAAAAGAGCAGTGACCTACAATTTGGGTAACCCAGCCTCAACTCGAAGATTGAAGCCCTGGCTGCTGCAGGACATCCTGTTATAAATTATGTAGTCATCAATTTTATTATTGACATAACTTCTATTTTATTTATTTTCTCTTCATTCTTTTTTCAAATTAAATTTTTTTCCATTAGAGGGCAATTTTTTGTTTTGTTAAGTCTACGACAGTTTTTATTAATTTTACTTTTCTCTCTTATTAGGAATTCTTATATTTACAAATATATTTTATCAACAATTCTTTCTTTAAATTATAACGTTCTATCTAGTAAGGAGTATGTTTTGTATGAGCACCTTCTGTAACCATGATCAAGTGTTAAAAAAAAAAAATAAAATAAAATAAAATAAATAAATAAATAAAAAAGTAACTATTATATCAACCATGGAAGGCCCACCAGGCCAATCTGGGCCCTGTTTCATAATGGAACTAATAGTACAAGTAAAAAAGTACAAGTGTACAAGTTACAAAGTACAAGCTTAATACTTGTACCGGGAGAAGCGAGTTCACTTGTACTATTGAAAAAGTACAAGTAAACATAAGAGAAGGTTATGTATTCTTATCATTGGTAGATCGTGAAACCA
>NW_027112074.1:645622-646476 GCF_000696795.3 Halyomorpha halys
ACTTGTAGTATTAACTTGTACTTTATTATGAAACAGGCCCCTGGTACTAAATAAAAAGAAAAAGCAAAACATCTTGGCAAAGACGATAGTAAAAAGTATACCACTTCTATGGTATGCGCAAGGCTCATATTGCATTCTTTTCAAAACGGATGGCATATGTTTTTAGGTTTATAGCCAATGACTAATAAATAATCTAAACCAGTAGCTAAAATAAGTACATTAGTAAAATTTAAAGGATTAAATTGCACAAATTATCTAATTAACCAACTAGTGTGTCGATTGACAGGTGTTGTTCTATGCATTCAGATTTTTATCCAGAAACCCTTTTACAATGAAAGGATTTTATTTTTTTATAGAGTTTCTTACGTTGAATGAAAAACAGTTTTCACATAAAAATTACCACTTTTTTTTTACTCTCATCAAAATTAATTTCCTGATTAATGTACTTTATCGTTGAATGAAATAATGAGTAGTTAATAATACAATATCAGCTACTTAAGTAGAAGCAATATTTTAGGAGCTATTGTCAATAAGTCTAAAATACACTTTAGGCCACCAATTTGAAAAATCTGTGATATTAAGCCTACATACTCCCTAGAAGTAATAAAATTTTTACCCTCGAATTTTTTAAACATATGAATTCATTGACATAAATTGATAAATACTTCTAGTTAGAGCTATTTGTAAAGATTTTTTTTTACTTTGCATTTAAAAAATCCTTCTTCATGTACCAATCGTACTAGGCACCAACTATCACGGAAGGAAACCACCAATTCTGCGGATTTAAAATTTCATATTTATTTAATTATACATAATATAATAAAAGCAATTTGAACAGTTAATATTTATTAAAA
>NW_027112074.1:649170-650096 GCF_000696795.3 Halyomorpha halys
TAAAGTGAGACAATTATCGGTAATGAAGAGGATAACTCCATATTTACATAGAATTCCCCTCATACAACCCTGGTTAGTATAAAGTGGGGTGACTCACAAAGACGCTAAAGCTAATCCAATCCTCTCTCCCCAGATCTGTATAATCCATTGATATATGATCCTGGATATCTCGGTGTCCGTCTCAGTGACTGGTCTAATGGTGCCTTTAGGGTCATTTGCTGCGCTACTAATGAACTGTTGAGGGGTGCATTGTCTATTTGCCGGAGCAGGGTGCCGTTTGTAGCTGTCAAATGGCCAACGTTTAGGAGTGTTATGATTAACAGGAGGGGAAGTGGCATGGAGACGAAGCTTAATCTTAAGCAAGCAGGAAAGACTAATTAGAACCTAAAGTGAAAACAATTAGCTTTTTTGTTACTCACATGCGTACTTAGTACTGTAGCAATACTGTTGACAGGTAATTGGAGTCGATTATTATGAAAATTAAGTAATAATACTGGTATATAATTGATATTCCACTTGTACATAAGGTTTTATAAATAAATATATTGATTTTAATTCATTTATTTCATTAATTATTTTTTACAGTTCAATAATTATTTACACCCGCAAATATACCTTTGTCTATTTGCGTACCTTCTGTAAACTGAACATTGTTCTACATAAATACTTAAATAATCAAGACTAAAGAAAAAAACCATGAACCATGAACCATACTAAGTTCAACGTTTTTAATACAAAATTATTTAATACTAAAAAGAACTTATCACAGTTTTATTCTATACATTTATGGAAGCTAATTATAAGGTAATTTATAATTTGATTTTAATTTAGATAAATAAATAATAAATTTTGCCCAAATTTGAATGAAAAACTTCATGGTTTGTATTATTTTCTAATGTAATTATTTATATATATATTAGATAAAT
>NW_027112074.1:650231-702335 GCF_000696795.3 Halyomorpha halys
AATATACTTATTATTTTTTAAACATCAATTATCTCTTACATTATATATTAGAGAAAAAAAAACCTCTAGAAAAATTACCTCAGAATATAAACAGAATATAAGCAAAAATTTTAATAAAGTACCAAAAATATTTTCAGGAGTTTATGATTGAAATCCTTGATCATACTTGATCTCCTCCCTCTACATTCATTCATTAAATACAAGATCTTGAATTATTAATTTAGATACAGCCTCTAATAGTTTAACTCTAACAGTCTCCGTCTTTGTTATTTGCCCTCTTTGTTATGCTTGTAATGTCTTAACAATATAATTATTCTTAAGGTACTTTCGTCCAAGAGTAAAATTGTATTTTTGGTTTAATTTCAACTCATTAGTGTTTAAGAAGATCTTGGAAAACTGAGAACCAAATGAAAAGAATGAATGCGAGAACTTTAGTATAAGTAATTGTAGAAATTTAGAAGAAATAAACGCAAATTGATTAAGTCTGTTTCACAAATCTACGTCAAAGATTTCATGGTTCGATAAATATTTTAATCAAATATAATAATCGATTAAATAACAAAACAACATGTGGGTTTTTTATTCTTTTTTTTTTTTTTAATTTGTTTGAAGATTTTTCGGTTACATTGACCCAAGACTTATCATAATACAATGTAGGAATATAATAGGGGTGTATCGCATAGATGTGGCAATAACATAATGTGTTACCATTTTTTTAGGATAATAAGTTTTCTTTGGAAAACATTTAATAATGATACTATTATATATTGTATAATAAATGTTTAACATTAGAATGAAATGATATTTTGGAACCTCTATCTTATTACTTTTTTTTTCCGATCCCTCTAAAACAGAAAAGAAAAGTGAATTAATAAGTGCATTACAGTGAAAAGAAAAGGAAGTAATTCGTGTTGGGTATTACCTTTTACTACCTTTGGTATTTTCCTTATTACTACAGTGAGTAAACTTTAATATTGCTCACTACTGTAAGTCACCGTTATACTCCTTTCACTCAGCTCTTTAAAGTTTGCAACAGCAGAGAGAAGCTCATCCTTGCTGATGGACCTTTAAGTAGCAGTGTGTAAAGGAAAACCCAACGAACTAAGCCCAAACTTGGAAACAATTAAAAGTGTCTGGCCTGTAGAGTTGAGATAAGCTCATCTCATTGCCAGTTGGATTCAGAACTTCTAGATCCGATACGGACTCGACCAATCGGTTCCTATCGACACCCCTAGCTTAAGGGTTGAGTCCTTCCTTGATTCCTATAGTAGAAAATATCAAGTAATTCTACACACTTTAATCATTTTTTCCCTCAACTATCTAAGGTTATCATGACTACGTAAGATTTAAAGTAAAATTTTTAACGTCCCTTGAGTACAACAAAATTGTTTTTCATTTTCCCCCAAACTTTAGCTTTGAACCTGAATTTTCGGAAGCAAGTCAAAATTACATGGACGCTTCCGCCGGTAAGCGATGATAGGATGTAGAAAGGAAAAGAAAATATAGAACCAACTCGACGCAATTGTTTTAACGCTATAGTCCTTATGAGTATTTTAGTTGTCTTTACATAACCAGTTTACGATGTTACAAGTAATAAAAAAAATAAATGTTATATTTTAAATATAATAAATATAGTCTAATAAATAATATGATAAAAAGAAGTTTAAAAAAATATATAATCAGACATCCTACGTATTACGGGCATTCTGATTTAATTTAATGAGTAATATAATGAAATTGAACTCATTGTTGAATATTTTAAAAAAATTAAAGGAACTAGACGAAAAACATAATAGCGAAATAATCTCTGGTTTTATTGAAATGGAAAACTTATATCGGCAGATCTCTATCGGATTACAGGGCAATAAATTTAGCTGGCTGAGATCGTGGTGACACTCTGATACACAAGTTGGCACACCTGCCGTCTCAAGGTCGGATGATGGCTGCACTGACCACGGCCAACTTGATATCGTCTCCAATTCAGCCTCTTATATCTGCTGATTACAAAAAGCGAGCAATATGAAGAATCCAACGACAAATAGAAATATCCCAAATCACAATTAAACCAGAATTCAGCAATAAAATGAGATTGTATCCACATTGAAGAACATTATTTTATACATTTCTAATTCATACATCCGTCAAGTCGCGGTTGAAACTGAATGAATATGTAAAACCTGACAACTATTGACTGAGAAACGCCAGAAAGGCCAAATTCTGAAATCACAATTTACCAAGTTTGAAAAATTTATAATTTTTTTCGCTAAACGTGCGAAACAAGGTTTCTGAAAATTATGCAGTAAAAAAACAAACAATATGGATATCAATTATATTATACTTCGGAAGTGAAAGACATTATATCCCATTTCCTTAATTTAAAACGCAACAGTTCAACAAATGTTTCCGTCTAAATAAAAGAATGCTTACCATTTATTTAAAAACATGTAACTCTTCTCGCGATTGCGCTAGGACAGGTGTTGGCAAACCGCCGTTTGAAAGAAATTTGGTACGGGTCTGTGAAAATTATAAAAATTTGGATAATATTCATGAACGTTGGATATTCCTTATTCGATTCTTGAATAAGCTATTGCTTTTGAAAGAAAACTAGTAAAAGAAGAAAGAAGATATTGATTTCTCGAATTTTGAAATTTCATTTTAATGAACACAATTTTAAAAATGAACAAAATTTTGATTGCAAAATTGCTAAAACTTTGTTAATTGGAAGAAACTGGGTCATTTATCACAGATCCTCTCAAAAGAAAAGTAATGCAATTAAGATTTCATCTGTTTGGAATTGAAAATGCATCTTTTGAAATGCTTTTAATACTTTCTCTAAGGCTTATATGACAACAATTAGAACAGATTGGAGGAAGATAGTCCGGGTGGCGGTTAAATAAAGGTATCAAATTCTTGACTAAGGTTTAAATTAATAAAAATGTATATGCCTTGTTACTGCATTTGAAAATCTTGAGTAAGAAAATGCACTTAGCTTTCCAAAAACGAATAATATGCTATTAAAAATTTTCAAAAGGTAGACGAAATTATCTTCAATGCTTGCAAGAGCTTTCCATTTAATGTTCCTAGTTCATTAGACTCAACTTAAAAATGTTAACAAATATTTCTCAACATGAACGTTATTCAAAAGTTTTTGAGAAACCAAATAACCGACATTACCAAGGAAATATAAGTAACAATGATAAAATTTCCAAATAATTACACGTGAATCACATACAAATTTATTTTTTATATAAGTGTACATATGATTATGTATAGGTTATTTAATAAATTTTATTTATTAGTTTAAATCTATAACTGTGATTTTTTTAAATATTTGTATTGATATTTACAACTATACATTAAAATACATTCAGTAAATTTGATCTCAGTTATAATGGAGTGATACAGGCGTATAGAGAAACTACCCATTGATAGCACTGTAATGACGTTTTACATTAGTAGGTCTCGTGACCATCTTCTTTTCAGGCGCCTTGGAGGATTGGTAGGAATGGAAGAAGAAGCGAGGTTAGAAAGGAGTTTATAATGGAAGGAAAGATATATGGTTCGGGCTAGTTCTGTTGCATGTGGAACATTAAGGTCTTTATGTATGATTTTATTTGTGACAAAATAAGGAGCATTTAGCTTTTTACGAGGGATTTGGGATTGGACACGAGAGGAATCTGTTATTGGAGCAAAAATAATTCTGTAGGTTGGAGGTATCGGATATTGCTTATATCCGATATCTCCAGCCTATCACTTTTTCTAAGGCTTATATGACAACAGTAAGACAGGTTGGAAGATACTCGTTGTCAGGGTGACGGTCAATAAAGGTATCAAAATAATAACAAAAGAAATATTTATTGTTAACTAACGTTTTGCCCCACTTTGGACCCCTCACAGGACTGACTAGAATGAAGTTCTGCTGTCAACTTTTGTTCAGTTATTGAACGCCACCCGGACTATCTTCCTCCAATCTACTTCATACTGTCAACTATCTTCTTCCAGTTAGAACAGATGTTTGCTTTCGAATAAAATATTTATTCCTCTATCCTCGAATCTAGAGTTTATAACATTTAATACATCAAAGTCGACGTTTTGGCTCCAAAGAGCCTGTCTCAAGAATCTATCGTGTATCACATCTTTTATTAACTGAAAATCAACTATTCAGAAAATTTGAAAGATCCGGTAAAACTTATTTCCGACATTTACTTAATTGATAGACCTACTTTGCTGGATTCAGTAATTCTTTTATGTTTATCGTACATATAAGCCAATACGTTGACTATAAAGTATTACAATTAATATACTTATAGCTGATTACCTTATTGGCTGATATTTTTTTTTAAAGGAAATAACATCTCTTACAATTAGTCTAGCAGACAGTTATGCAATACTTCTGAGTTAGAAAGACAAATAAAAATGTGTAATGATACTAATTTGCCAAAAAATGAACATAGCCCCCTCTTTCTTCTAGGTGCAGATATATATTTATATAATAGTCGAAGTATATAGATCCAGGTTTAACATCTATATACCTCGACTCAATATTTTTCAATGCGGTATCTTCGAAGAGATCTGAACCTAAAGAAAAGAGACAAAGTCGAAAATGTCTGTAAAAGTGACGACAGAACAAAGTGAAGATATAACAGAGGCAATACTAAGCAGTTAATTAAGGGGGTGCTATCTCTTTCCAGGCGACCGGACACCCCTCGCTCTCTAACAAATGGACTGGCCCAATAAATTCACAAGGTCAGGGGTCTTCTGAGGTCATGCAGGCCAAATAGTCAGTGTGTGTATGTTTATCTAGATCTCAGTGTATTCAACATTAGTCCTAGTTGTAACAAGTATGTCAACAATATTCTTTAATAATAAAAAAAAAAAACAATACATTTTTCTACGAATCCTAAAATTAATACAACCTTGGAATTCAAAGCTTATTGCAATAGAAAAGACGGATTGGTAGAAATATAAGAATATTCAACGACAGTTACTACAGGAAATCCCCTTTACCAAAATAAAAATAAATTGTACAACTAATGCAGTTCTGGATGGTTTTATAAATGTGACCATTTCCAAGGCGTGGCTGTGAAAGGGAGAAAGACACCAAAAGATAGGGTCAAAAAGATCGTTTGTACGTGATCAACACTTAGACTACATATTAAAACATTTATATTGATAAACAAGGATATTTGTATAGCCATAAGAGAATAATAATTTTTCACACATTCACATCGTCGCTTAAGATTTTCTTTTGAAGCCCGAAACAATCTTTTCTTAAAAAAATCAACATTCTAGAGATATCCCAAAGGAATTGGTCACAAAAAAAATATCTCAATTTCCTTTTCAATATTGGTGATCTTGGTGAAAGAATGTAAAAATAAAACACTAGTCCAGAAAATGCAGCCCTTTTTCTGACTGAATTAAACTAATCTATTTTTATAAATTATTGTTACCGAAATATTGTGTATGTCAGTAGGTTCCATTACGACACTCGATGAACCTTTTCTTTCAAATCATTAATTAATGCACCATTCCTAACCTATCGCCCGTACCTTTAGTGACTCGAAGCTTTTTTACATACTCCCGGGATGGACTGAGATAAAACCACAAGTGATGATTAGTAGGACGTTGAACAAAAAACCTGGCACCTCGCGATGAAATATGTCCAGCGAACAGAGTATTTGTCTCTGCCTGGGAATAATTTTTCTTTTAGGTCGTTCAGCCTCTGGTAAGGGGATATTAGCCTTAAGTATGCGTTATCGTCCCATTTTGATCGTAAGAAAGCCGACTCTAGTTCTCTGGACTGATATCGAGTGATGGATTCCGAGGGTGAGCTCTACAACATTTATTCGAACGACCGTATGGTGGTCACCTTACCCCAGGTCATTCTGTCCACAGTAGATGTTTATTCTAGAGTTGATTACTTCATGCCCAGAAAGGCAAATCAATGATCGTGATCCATTTATTTATTTTGATGAAACAAGGAAGGCAAGTTAACAAAAAAGTTACCAAACTATAATTGCAGGATTAAGAAGGGTAATATTCATTCCGTAGATTCGCCAGTTAAACCTATACCTTGTCTTTCCGACTCAGAATGCATGCAGAACGCATGAAATGAAACCATAATTTTATTGTGAAACAAATGTCCTCTGAGAATAATACATAATTCAGACTTCATGATCATTTATCTGGTAAAATATTTAAAATTTAAAAAATGTGGATTTAAAATACAATGACATTTAATATTATGGAAATATATATGGTTTGCATCGAAACGGTCGTTTGATTATGAAGAAGGTGAAGGGATATGTGTTGTTTAAAGAAAAGAACGGAGGAGGATCGGCGAACAGAGATCGAGAGAGAATTCCAGAAGGAGGTTGTACGAATGAGAAAGGATTTGCTAAAGAAGGCGGTTCTATTAGAAGACATAAATAAATCAATCAGGAGGAATCTAATGTTTAACGAATAGATAGATGAACGTAGAGTGAAAAGATCAAGGATCTAGGTGTTTTTTGCTTTTAAATTCTTGGAAAAGAAAAACAACAAGAGATTGCCGTCGGAAAATAGGCTAACACTACTACCAACAGAAGACATGAGAGTGACTGGGAAACCCGAAGTATTTCATGAGCCATCTTATGAGCCTCTTCAGACTCATCTCTAGCCTAGCAGAAAGCACTACGAAAACCAAGAAACCGTAGTCCAAATAAATATTAGGAGCTGGAAGTTTAAGATACTTTGAAGTACCGTTATAGATTTACGTGGGATCTGCAGTACCTGATGAAAGTGCTGTTCCAAAACGATGTGCAACAGCACTCTTCTGTGTCTATCAACATATAATTATAATCAGCACTCAAGATGATTTTCAATGATTTTATTACAAATGTGGACATAGCTGCTTTTCAATAAAAAGACAAATCAGTTATTGATAATACATACCAGCTTGCTATGACTCCTACTCTTTAGGCTAATCCGCCCTTATTGATTTTTGATAAAAATAATAAGTAAAAGTTATACTTATGATTTTTCTCCAAAATCGATAAGGGCGGATTAGCCTAAAGAGTAGGAGTCACAGCAAGCTGGTATGTATGATCAATAATACCTGATTTGTCTTTTTATTGAAAAGCAGTTTTCGTTGTCACCAACGAGACCGTGGTTTAGCAAATACTTATTGAGGCTATTTCGTTTTGATAAACTTGAGCTATTGGTATATGCTTTGGACTACGGTAACCTTGCTTTGAACTGATCAAATGTATCGATAGCAGAGGTTAAGTACCTCTGTGAATCAATGAACCCTGAGGAGCTCAAGCCGTCACCTATTGAAAATCGACATTGGCATTGAACTGGTATAGAGCATACATGCACAATAGCCATTGTCTCTGGAGTATCTCATTGCTGGCAAATATTTTAATTGCAGGTGCACAGGTGGCTCTGCGTTCTGTCGATATTGCCTCAGCGGCGCCTCATCGAGATGCATGATATTCAGGCTCTGCATTCTTCTCTCCGCGTCTGTTCTCAGCTGACACCAACATTGCGGGTTTGCGAATTCCTGAGATGAGACATCTGGCCCAGTTTTATTAATTAATATATGAAAAGTGTATTTCATTTATTTCCTAATTACTGAATTATAATTATGTTATACAATTTTATCTACATCATTATGGAGGCTGAATATTTATGTTGATCGATGGCGCGCACGCGAATCGACTTTAACTTGTTTGATAACTAATATATGGGAGACCCTTTATATGTTTTCGGAGGTATAGAAAATCAAAATGCTATCGATTTTAAGACAGCGCGCATTCAAGCATACATTTATTTTTACTTTTCAGATTTATACGATATTAAAGTCTGTTAATGTGTTGTCTAAGGTACACTCAAAACTACTGTAAAAGTACTTTATTTACATCTCCACCAGTCACAACAGCCCTGATGAAGACTTAAATTGTTTGTCGAATCGTTGACTACAAATAAAGTTGAAAACTATAGTTTTTACAATTTCTGCATTCCCGAACAAATATATTAGATTCCAATATGCTATAACATTCAAAAAGCTGAAATAAATCGATAGACAATGGCAGGTACGCTATTAAATTAAAATCTATAGTATTTCCATACACTGTAGCTCCGAAAACTTAAAAAGAAATCCTAAATGTTAAAATAAATCAATACGAGAGTACGCGATCTTAAAATTGATAGCATTTCCATTTTTGCACCTTCAAAAACATATACAGGGACCCACTGTTTTAAAAAAAAATGAATTTAAATTATGTTTATAATGATAAACAGCTACATGCAATACTTCAGGAATTACTGACAATAATTCTAAAAATATAAGACCACCACATTAAATTTTCAAGGTTTTGTTACCAAATTTCGGAAATTGCTTCAGGAAAAAAAATCGATTAAATGTATTGAATTAATTTTATTATTTATTTTCCATTCATTTTTAATGATACATAATTTTCAAAATCATCAATTTTTGTAACAAGGTAAAAAAATTTAATTTTTTCAAATCAAATTAACTCATTATTTTATAATTTAAAAATAATGATTTAATTTAAAGTTAATCAGTGCCTTTAATGGTGAGCTTCCTGAGACTGGTTAACTTCTTGACACACGTGCTAAGCGGAACGGGGCCAACTTTTTACATTAACTATTCTGAATTATTATATGAGCCTTTCAGTTGAAGGAATGCCTAACTCCACAGTATTTTGAATATTGTTTCAATAATAATTATTATTGAATAAATGGTTAAGAGTAAAATGTTAATTTTAGTAAACTGTAATTTTTTTATACTTAGTTAAAAGAAAAACATCAGCAATTAGCAACGCATAATGTTATTAAAAGTACTTTTTCCCCCTTTAAATTGAAATTAGTTATTCTGTCTTCTGAAAAGTTCTCACCTATTCCATATTCTTTTGAGTTAAACACTAAACGGAAAAGTGTCGTTTTTACCTATAAATTTATCAAAAGTTAAATGTTGTAAGCATATACTAGTGATGGCGAAATAAACAAAACATCCCCAATCACAACGCCAAAATCTAACATCAATTACCGATCTATTTTAGATTAATGGGAACAACAGTGCACCCAGCACACCCTCCATAGATCTAGTTAGTTTGCTTGTCCGACGCCTAGGCGCACAGTTAAATCGCCTGAAATGGCCAACTGTTAGTTCGCAGGCTGAGAGTAATTTTAAGAGGGGCCGCCACTATTACCATACTGTGGTAGATAATATCGGTATAAGATTCTCTATAAATATATATATATATATACAGAATCTTATACCGATATTATATATTTGATGTCAGCTGACAGAATAGATTAGCTGATCGAATTATATATATAGAGAGGAAGAGAGGGACCAAGACCAATAAAGGCATTCTGTTGCTGGAAACGTGTGAGTCATTTCGTATCCATTTTTTTCTGCATTTATATCATCATTTTTTGGGTAAATTTCTTTACACAATTATGACAAAACCTACCAAACAATTTGTTATATGTCAGTAATTCCAATGATATTTCGCGAAAAAAATTTCCCTTCACTGAACCCTATCAATGCCTAAACTTATAAATAAGATCGGAGTGACACTCTTTAGCTATCCTTAAAACTTAAAGATGTATTTGTTCTTAGCTGAAGCTGTAAGCGGCAAGCCCTTTCGTAACAGTCAAAAATAGTCCAGTAATTTAAATTTATGAGTTCCTAAGCAATAAACACCCCACGGTTACAGCAAACGCGAATACTAATAGCTTGTAAACTAAAGTAATTTCTAGTACTACCGTACTATTAGAATTGGCGTGAAAGTTGACATTATCTGTTGCATGTGAACTATCACACTTTATGACCTTATTATACTAACCGTATTTATAATTTATAACTTGTCTATTTCCTATTTATTGTTTGTCTGTGGTGAATATTGTTGTATTCAATTATTAGTTTTTATCATTCATTGGAAAAGTTTTCAGCGAGATTAGGAGTACTCCGAGCGTGTGAACAATCAGAGCCATACTGTCACAGTTGTGAAAACACTACTACGATCTCCTGTACTGTACGACTGTCACTTGGAGATTGCCATGAATACCAACCGATTTACGACAAGTAATCAGCATTTTGTGCTTTTATCCAGGATTTTATTTCTATTTAAATTTTGTTGCACTTTGATATCGTAAATTCTGTATAATTAAACCTTTCAAAGCATAATTACGAATAATATAATTATAATAATCAAGAATATAAGGGAGTGAGTAGCTCAGTGGTAAGGCACTGTGCTATGTTTCACTGTAGCCGTGAGTCAGCTCTGTGGGTCAGGGGGCTCTTTGGGGGTTACATGGTTATTATAACAATTTGTTAGTTTTTTATTTTTAGTGAAGAAAATTAATAATGATAACAGTTATTTTTCTAGTAACACTACTTCCTACAAAGTACTGAACCCCTTACCCTCCATGAGTTGTAGTGGTACAGATTTTAATTTTAATTTTTTTAACAGTAATTTTTATAGATAATAAATATACCTTTAACTACTGGTAAATGGGATAGGAACTTAGTAAACCATTTTTTCATGAAATAATCTATTGTTTTCACTTGTAGTTCTTGTAAACCATGGAGGGAGGGAGCTGCTATGATTCTTAGGACCTTGTTTTGGAATGATTGTATTAAGAATTACTAAAAGATATAACAAACCAACCTTGTACCTACTGAAAATTACTACATTACGTGTTTCATGGTTGCTAGATAATCAGGCAAAAATAAAAAAGGCAATCAATAAAATTTTTAAAACTCTATAAACAAGCATCGACAGTGTAACATTTATAATTTAATGTCAATTTAAATATTTTTTGAATTCTTAAAACATGATCACCACGATATACATTGTTTATTCCACTTTTTTATAAGATGGTTTTAAACCTATGTCTATAATGAAAGCTTTTAATTGTCAAAGATTATTTATAATTTTATTTTAAATACCGCCTTTCTAATTAAACGTACGTTATAGTAGGATGATTTATGCTTGAATTCAAATGGTACGACGAAAACCTCCCTCTACGAACTGAAACAGACAGTTATGATGCTGATGGTCTATAAGAGAGGTGTACTTGCGGAAGAGATAGGCCTTTACAGCCCAACAGCTGATCTTTACAGCCACCTTCCTCCCGTTATCTGCAATAGTGTGCTGTATAGTTTTTATTATATTTATCCTCATGGAGGGGGATAACGTCTGGAAGTAGAGGAAGTGCGGGGGAGGGGATCCAAAGGACACTGAGAATGGAGCACTGGAAAGGAATATCAACGCATTGCCGATAAACATGTTTTAATCATATTATTCCGGCTACTCGATTTTTGTTTTGTTTTTTATTCTCTTAGTAAATAAAATAACAAATACCACTCACTCACAGTATCTAAAAAAAAACAATACCTCCGAAGCTCAACTTTTTAGTAGTTTTCTGCCTTATGCTGTAGATGTGCAAAAAAATTGTGATTTTTTTTTTTAATATAATATAAGGCAGTCCACAGTAATGGTGATTTCCTAAGCATACTTACTGACCTCTCGGGAACATTACCAACACCATTATATCTACACTAGAGTATATAAGCAGATGCCAATAGTTCTTATTTTTAAAAATATATAAATTAAATAAAATTGAAAAAAAAATATTCAATAACAGTAAGTGGCATTAATTAATGTAATAAAGATCAAAATAAATTTAAAAAAATATATATATATATTCGTATATATCTGTTTTCTTAAGTTAATCAAACATTTCCGGAATGTAAGGGCTCTTATTGTTTAGTAAAGTTGACAAATGGTATAGTAATTTGGTGTCTATCAAATACCTGTAGTCTGTCAACATGTGTTTAATAGCTAGGGGTACATTACCCTGTCTACGTGTTGATCTATAAGTTCTTAACAATAAGTATCCTTGAGATAGTGGAGTTTGTCCAATTCGTAGTCTATTCAGTACTACTTCGTGTCTGCAGCTTTGGGTAGTCTTCCATGGAAGTAATGTACTCTTAGTTTGTTTTATGTTGTGTTGTTCCAAGTTGCTTGTCATTTATTTATTATTTGTATTGTCATGAGAGTAAAAATGCCGCTATGAGGACAATCAAAGCAGTCATATGGCGGAATCAATAGCTACAGCTTTTGCCTCTAGGACAGTTTGACAATTGCCCGGGATGTCCTCGTGTCCTGGTATCTAGAAGAACAAAACTGAGCAGTCAGTCCAATTTAACTTGAAGATTATTAGAAATATGAGTAAAATTGTGCTTTAAGTGATTGAAAAATATATGGAGTGCCCCATACGACTTTCCTTGCCGCTAAGACCAATAAAGTATTTGATTGCTGAATCTTCACTAATAATAGATACTTGTATTTATCTTTTCATTTCTGTAGAGAATTTATTTACATTTCAAATACCCATTTAAAATCACACCAAATTTTTAATCTTAGAGAGTTCTGTAACGCATAGATCCGTTTAAATCTGCATATCGAAAATTTAACCCGATTTAAATTCTCTTCTTACCTAAGAGATAAGAAAAGTAAAAAATATGAATACAAAGCCTCCACTAATATTGATACGATAACTTATGTATTTTTTTATTTTTTTGAAATTTCATTATCTCATGAAATAAAATAAATGAAATTTCATTATCTCATGAAATAAAATAAATGAAATTTTATTCTCATTATTATCACAAATAAAATTTTATTCTCTTCATAATTATACATTGAATATCGTTTATGACGACCCCATAATGTAATGATGAATCGGTTATAGTGTCGAGAAATTCTGAAAATAGATTTTGTGAACCTTACCAATATACTTATTACTTTATTTACTAACTGATATCACGACTGATTTATTTTGACAAGTTTTTAAATAAAGGAACATTAGCCAAAAATGCATATATTTTTTCTTTACTCAGGAGTCTCTTAAGAGGATAGATCTGACAAAAACTCCATATTGAAAATTTGAGTCGAGTACAATACTGTCTTTTCCTAGATGGTAAGGAAAAGTTCGTTTTTTTTTTTAAACAAATCAAAAAAATTGTGATTTGAGAAACCAAGATTCTGGTGATAGCAGAATGGCAATTGCCCACAATTTGTTCCCATATATTGGCCTGATTTCTGTCTTAGCCGTTAACAAACGTTACTTTTTTAAATACCGTCTTTTCCATGTCAGCGCCTAAATTATGTAGCCTTAACATTTTATTGCAAATTTATTTTTACAAAAAAATACTTTTGACTAATATGTTTTTAATTATCTTTTAAGGTTTCGGACGTGCCTGAAGATGTCTGGTTCCACAGCATCCAACTTCGTCGGCAAACTCTTCTTCAACTTAGTGCAAACCAAGTGCTTCGTTCTCAAAACGGAACGCATTTGCGTCGAAAGAAACTGGTGGGGCAAGTGCCAGAAAACGGAACTGCGCAAGCTGGCGCACATCAGGACCAACATGGCCTACTAGATCTGCGGTGCCCGTCACATCGGCATCTTGTGACTAATTGTTTTGGTGCTAATATATTTTATCGTTTTTATTGCCTAAGTACTTAGGATCTAATTCCTTTAACTTTAAATTTTATTGTTATGTTGATTTTGTTTAATTTTTATTTATTTTTTACAAAACATTTATGATTTAGGAAATCACAAAGTGATAAGATTGACTGTAAATATGGGCTATTCTATATTCCCTGAGTAGAATGGCGAAGATTTTTTTTTTGTACAGATTAGTAATAGTAGGTAACGAAAAATTAATTTGAAAAAATGGTGATTAATATTTAAATCAATTGTGCTAAACATCAAATTAAGTGTATTAAAATCTATTTTCCAGCTAAGATATCGAATTTGTTGACTAATGTTCCTAAGAAATGCATAAATTATCTAAGATCTTTGAAATAAACTTATTAACTTACCCATTCTGAAGTAGATCACAGTTAACTGTATGTGAACCTTAAAACTCGGTGAATTACAGAGGCCAAAGATAAAAGCCAATATGTCATAGATACATAACAGTATTTTTAACTAATAATTAATTAGCTACTTAAAGTATAAGTTTTAGCAGTTAATGATGTTGCCATTGTCTGTTATTATTTATATAATATTCCAATCGTAGAAATTGTCCAGACCTCTGTGCAATGTAGTATTAAGTTTACTTTTGTAAATAACAAAGATATATATATTGTATTTATTAAAACTAAAATTAAGTTGTGTTGTTAAGTTTTTAACAATTATTTACATAACATAAATGTATAAATTTTTTGTGATATAACGATGATACTTATAGTTTGATAGATGCAGCTCAATCAGAAAGCAATAAAAAGCAATATGTAGTGAATAAGCCAACTGTTATAACTGTTAAAACCATATCATACATTTAATATATGGAATTACTCATGTCATGTGTAATATAGTGGTTATTTATATATTTTGCTAAATATTCCACTATGACAACTAAATAGTTATTTTCTTAGTCAGTTATGAAATACTTAGCTTGCACATTCCTGTATAAAATATTATTTTGTCATTGTTAAAGAATGAATAAAACTGATATGTAAATATGAAACAAATATGTACCTAATCTGAACACTACCAGAAGAATTATCCTTCCTTTAGTCCAACAAACTGCCACCATAAAGAATCCATAGAACAAAACACTACCACAACCTTGGTCATATACATTTCTTCATAAGGAAGGTTAAAAAAAAAAAAATCAAATATGAAGTAATTACTATTTCAGATATCTCTATGTCCTCTATACTTGATTGTCATAAAAGATAAATATTCAATATAAGCATTTTTGCTCAAAATATTTTAATAGTACTCTGATTCCAGCAAAAGATTTTTAGGAAGTAAATGCAAAATTTTTAAACATAAAAGTAATATTGCACTAGCGAAATCCAATCGTACTTTAAAACACCAAAAACATATTTTGAGCACACCATTTCATGTAGAAAGGGTCCAATGCCTATGCTCGAAAGGAGAGTTAAGGGGGTAACCACAATTTATTGTTTCAGGGGAGTTTCTCTTCCTTATGTAGGGTATTTCATACCTTTCAAACCCTTTGGTACCCCTAGCCTTAAAGGTTTTTATTGTCTTTTTTATATCCTACCATGTTATTATTGACATATGAGGAAGGAAGAGGAGGGTTGTCCTATAGGTAACTAACTAACCTCTTGTGGAAGGGTCAAGCTTTCATTTCATGGGAATCCCATAAAATAAAAGTAAACCTATTAAGCCCAGAATCAAACCTCTGTAGACATGTGTTTGCTAATGTAGAGCCTCAGCTAACTCAGGAACACCCTCCAACAACATCATATAACCCAGGGCCACACAATATTGTACTGGCCCTTTGTACCCAGTGAAATCCTTACACCTAATAAATTATCGTCAATTCCCTTTGCCTTTTAGAAGATTAAAAATACTAAATGCTTTGATTTGGTTAAGGCAGTTTGTTTTTTTGTTTTTTAGAAACTAACTCTACGCAGGATCACAGAACCCTTAGTGGTAGTTGCGCCATAGGAATGATATGTTATGCCCTCAGATCACACAACAATTGTGAAAACATATATTTATTTCAAATAAATTGAATTTCAAAATAAAATCTATTTTTTAATTAAGGATATAACAACAGAACTATCTGTTCTTTATACAATAGAAAAAGATTTTTAAGTAAAAAACATTGTTTCACCTTTCAGGGAATAGCGTGATACTTTCATTCTCACAATCTTTAATAATCACAATAGAAGCAATCCCTCTTACTATTTATTGGTTAAGTAAAAATTACTATTATTGAGTTTCCATGGTTGTTATGAAAATCTTCAAAATGTTACAGCAATCAATTATGAAAACATATATTTTCTCCTTTATTTAACAATCAATTTCTTTCAGAGATCATATTTATACGTTTTTGTTACTACTAAAAATGAAAGATGCCTAATATTATTTTTAAACAGCTTACCTGTTTTAGATGTGGGCTGTATCTTTAAGATTGTCTAGCTTCAGCACCATTTCTTCAGAACTCTGAAATGTATAATAGTAGTTGGTAAAATACATAACTAAATAATTTAAAATAAATAAAAAAATTTAAAGATATGACTATTTTTTTTTAATTTATTAACAATTAAGAAATATATACTTATACCAAAACTTTTTTAATTTTACAATAGATAAATAATTATGCAAGTTCACTTAAGCAGTGCTTCTAGAATAATTAATATGATAACGCCATAATAATAAAATAAAAAAAATATTTAAAGATAAAGATATTTTGGCAGTTCTTTCAGGAACTGTGTAGTGAAATCATTCAACTTAACTCTGGTAACAACTGCATTGGAGTTTTAAAGGAGTTCTGAATGAATGAAGTACTCTCCCTGACTAAATTACAGGCCAATGCCTATTATGTTAGTTATTTTTGTAAAAAATTAATACAAAAAAAAAAAAACTCAGTAAACAAATAGATACTTCAAAATACTTATTGGTATCAAGTTGTGTAGATAACATCATGTGTAATACATTCAAGGCTGAAGATAATAATGTAGTTAGGCGATAAACTCTAATCTAGGGTACAGGTATTTTGGAAGAAATTTTATTTTAATTAGTTATAAATAACAAAATTTTAATCTAAAGGCAAAGGAGAAATTAGAAAATAGGAATGTATATTAATTAATTTTCTCTAAAAATCAAAAAAGATACAGAAGCATCATGCAACCCTCCTTGCTGTAGCAAAGGCAGTTTATTTGGAAATATTATACTCCAAAAATAAGATTCCCTTTCATCATGCTAGATATTATAGAATAAAACTATAAACTTTATCTGAGACCATATTCCATAAGAATGACTAATAAACAAAGTTACTTTTTGAACACATAAACCAAAAATATACCAAAAATATACACAACACTATGAATCAAGAAAGTTAATTATCACTAATTGCAATAAATACCACAGGAAAAATTAAATATTCCTATAAGTAAATAATATAATTGTTAGAGAAATAAAAAGGAAAAAGAAACAGTAAGTAAATTAGATTAAACTGAAAAAATAAATGTAACCTTAAGAAATAATCCCCAAAGAAGTCTGAATGCTGAAGAGATATTGAAAGGTTTAGAATACACAAAAAATCATACATGGTTATTAGAAGAAATAAAATGTTTATTATAGTAATTTCAATCAGTGGTTCCTAATTCGTAGAAGCCTACTAAGCCAGAAATTGAGCCATATACGACCCACCCCAACAACTGACTTAAGCTAAGATGGGTCTCCCCAGGAAAAATATTGGAAAATTAGATTGCTTAAAGTTTATTTTAAGAAATTTGTAATGTGCATTTACCTGTTAAAACATTTTAAATAACACTTAATTATCAGAAAATGTAAACAGTAAAGCAGATCTAACAAAGCCCTTACAAAATATGTGTTGACCACCCGCAGCCCATCATCAAGGCTCTTGTGGCCCCTCCATAGTCCACAGTATTGTACCTATGAACGATAATCATTTGACTCATTAGTCAAGAGAAAACACATATGCGAGCTGTAGTTTGTAATAAATAAATTCAAGTTTCTCAGGAATTTATACCATTATTTTAATGAATAAAAAATCTGAAGATTCTAAGGTAACATTATAGGATATTAAATATTGATTATTATGGATATATTGATAAAATAAAAACTGTTAAATTAAAGAATAAATTGTAAAATAGTTTACTGAGGTATACACTTTCTTTCTCATCATAGCCCAAATTATCAACTCCTAGATTAGTCACTATTGTTATTGAATTAAATGAAGGTTATTTTAATTAACACTTAACCTTTTTTCAAAAATATGAATACTTGAAAATCTTTCAAAAACATGGATTGATAACATTTTCAACAGCATTAAACTATCTGGAATCCTTATGAAGGATCCTAGGCCCACCGTCAGAAGACGAAGGGGGTTCAAAATCTACAAGGCCTAATAAATATGGATTAAAAAATTTTAAAGTAGTCAAACTGTTTATTGAAAAAATATATGAAAAAAAAATCATTAATAACAAAACAATAATTGATAACAAGCTTACTTTTATTATATTCTGGTAATGTGTCCTCTTTTAGATATATGTTCATTATAGTTTAAAGAGAAAAGAAAGTGTTATGTATATTGAGTTTAGATCAGCAAGATAATTGAAGCTAGACTTAGTTATTCAAACTTTTGCAGATAATAAGGCAAGAAACGTATACAAAATAAAACAATTTGTATACAAAAAATACTTCAAGTTCTCCTCATTAATAAAAAATTTAGTAAAAAAAAATGTGATGTACTTTATGCAAAACTTTTAAATTTATTGCAAAAATTTTATTTGTATAATACCTTACACTAATTATATTTTATATCCTACATTAATATTATATTTCATAATCCATATATTAATATTATTGACAAAAATATGACATATTGAGCCGGAGAGGAAACTGTATTATTTTCTTCCAGAGCTGTGCTCAGCTGATGGCAGCCCTGATGTGCCCAAGTAATTTACTATGTCAAGTTTTGACAAAGTGAACTACATTGTCAGATCCAAATAATTTGTTAAGTTGACTGTCAGTTTGGATTCTCCAAATATCAAATATGAGGCCATATATTTTCTGCTAACAAAATACTGATGATTTTAAGTCAGTTTTTTTAAAATATGTTACAATTTACAATCCTTTGCATCTAGCTCTTTTATTTCACAATATTTATAAAGAATAAAAATGTTCCAAGAACTAAATAGGTTCATGTTAATCTTTCTCTAATAAAAATGTCAAAAAGGCAGAAAGCGTAACAGAAACATGATGAAAAACCATCGATAAAAATATCTACTATACATGTTAAGGTTAAACCAATTTTCATTGAGTCATTCTGAGTAACATGAGAAAATATGAAATCTAACTGACACACTGATAAAACCAAGTTCATTGCTTTTGAAAATGGATGTCTGAATAAGAAATTCTGTATTTGTAACACCATCTTTTATATCTAAAAACTTAAATAAGAAAAACATTTTATTAAAAGTGCCTGTTTGTTTTTATGTAATAATACCATATTAGTGGAACCCATCAATCTAATGGATTTATCATTTCAAATGACATAAATGAAACAATTTAATATGATTTTTAAAAAATATATAAAATTTTTATTGATTTATTAATATCATTATGTGTTTTAGTTCATTTTTCACAACTTTTGTGACCCTTTATAATAGGTTTTAGAAAAGAAAAAAAATTGCAGTTTTGTTACTAATATGAAATATATGAAAGAATTGTTAGAGCTCTAAAATTGAGATCATCATGATAAACTTAAGATAAATAACTCAATGAACATACTGCAACAAAATTGCACAGGTTATAAGCACATTTATCCAGCTGTTTATTTACAAAAGGGTACTTATGTGTACATATACTCATACGTATTATGCTATGTGATATTTTAAGGAAAATAGATATTGTAATTTGTAACAATAATATAACTACTCCTTTCTACATAGCTCCTAGTTTATTGTTTTTTTTTTTATTATCAGAAGTAGCTAGTAGTTATCAGAAGTTAAAAATTGAGTTTACCTGGCTAAAATAGCAATAAATAAACATTAATACAATTTTCCCCATAATTAATATGTTAGTAACATAGAATCTTCATGTACTCTTGTCTTCAACAATAATTAAAGTCAGCCTATGATAATTGTTATCAACCAAACATTAATAAATTAATCAACATAAATATGTATATAGTATTATTATTATGAAAGTTACATGATTTATAAGCAAATGGTGGAAGTGGTGTTTGGGAGGAATTGTAGAAGAGAAGAAGAGGAACAGAAACAGTAAAGAATTCTAGAAATAGATATCAGGAATAATGAAGAGTTAATTAAATAATTCCTAAGTTTAAAAAGTTTGATTAAGTGAACAAACACCAGATGGGAAGCATTCAACCACCTTATGAATGTAGGAGAGGTAATAAATGTAACCAAAAAATGGAATAGTGAAGCAAGAAATGGATTAATAATTTAAGATCATGAGTTAAAGAAAAGATATTGGAATTTGCAACAAACATTTTTGAGATGAATCAATGATAAATACATAAAGCTCCTGATATGATGGAAGAGTTAAAAGGGTAAGGTAAATAGACAAGCAAGAAAATAAGATCAACAATGTATGGTATTCTGGCATTCACTGGATAACAGAAGAGTTCAAGACATAAATTGTTAGGGAAATGAGTAATTAAGTTAATTAATTAGAAAAGAGAAAGGGTTCGAATGAAAGATCGAATCAGTCCTGAGATGAAATTGAGGAACAAGATAGTGATTTGAGACAGAACGAAAGAAGTAAACTACATACATCAAACCTTAAAGCTATAAAAAATATTGTTGATGATAAAAGAAAGAGCAACTCTTGCAAGATTACTAATGCACAATGTTAAAGCAGCTGAGATGGCAATAATAATATGTTGAACATTCATGATGAAAGGAGACAAAAATTCCGCTGATTGACAAATCTTATGATCTATTTCTCTACTCCCTACAGCAATGAAACAAGAAACAATTTAAAATGTATTGAATCAACTGTTGATGAGTAAAATAAAATACTTTTCATTCCATTTAATATTACACTAGAACAGTTAATTTGGATTTTATTTATATATAAATATACACCTATATAATAGATGTATTTTGTTTTTCTTTGTAGCATTAGTTAATTTTTTTATTTTAATAGGAGAGATAAATTGTAAAAAATACACTGAATACATATAGTACAAAAACATTATGATAAAGCTCAATGTTTATAATGTTTAATAAACAACATTTAAAAAGCTTATTTCAAGAAAATTACTAAAATCCCTCCCCCTGCAAAATGCTTGCATTTATACCTTATTTTAAGAAATATTTAATAGTAGACAGAATACCACAATGCTATATTGAACCAACTTTTTTGTGAATAATGTATTAGCAATAAATAAAATACATAATATTTTACCGGTCAATAAAATGAAAACATTACTTTGTGGTAATGATAAGTATAGAAGACCTATTACTGCTAATAAATTAATAAGATAAACAATTCGTTTTTGATACTGCTTTTTAAAAACTTAATAACCTTACAAAATAAAACAACCGCGCTGAGCGTGCTGCATTCTTGTGAGTGAAAAAACAACTGCATACTTGATTTTGGCGGATGTTTAGTTAATGCGAAATTGCAAATTTTGTTCACATATTTAAATTTAATTTTCTTGTAATTTTGTTTTCCATTTGAAAAAATTAAAAAAAAATTTAATAAAACAATTTATTTGGGATATCATTTTCATTTTTCCTAAATGAATATTTAAGTATTTAGACATAAGTAGAAAACACTGAGCACTAAATATAGAGGACTTTTAGAGAAATGATGAAGTAAACTAAATTTGACTTAACTAGAGGTAAGTTTCTATTTAGAGCACAATTATTTGTGTTGTTAACTCCAAACAAGCTTCAGTTTTATAAAATATTAATCAAATATCTTGGATAAACATTATGTAATTGAAACTTATTGGTATCAGTAATAAAATGTTCCTATATTTTGGACAGAGCTGGACAAACATTAGTTATAGATGAAACTAATAGCTAAAATTGTCATGGATACAATAATTATTTATTGATAGTTCATTCATAAATAAGGGTTGCATCCATGGCAATTTTAGCTGTAGTTATATTCATTGCTAATTTTTACCCATCTTTGCTTTGGCCTGTAAAAACAGAAAAATTTACATAACTGAGTCCAGAAGTTTTAGAATTCAATAGATGTGCCACAAATATATTTAAAGTAAGGTTAGTAGTTATATAATTAAATCTTTATGATAAAATGAAAACAAAATATATGACTTATCACGACCAGGAGGTTCAAATTTGGGAATTTAATAACTAGAATTAGCCTAATTTATTAAAGATTATATTTTTGGTTTCAAGTAACATTAAAACCTTTAATGATGAACATTCCATACATGTTGAAGAGGATAAAAAACCCAGAAATTATTCTAAATTTAATATTATAATATATTAGCAAATATGACAAATAGGAGAAAATTATATGTCATATATAGGTTTTTGTTATCAAGTAAATAATTTATAAATAGTTCTTTGAGTGTATATGATATATTAATGTTGTTATAAGCACATGTTTATGGTTTTGTTGAATTTGTTTTTTAGCAGCCTGAAGATGGGGGAAATCTCCCGAAACGTTGCTGTATGATATGAAATAAACTATTATAGTTTAATAAGGAAGAAATTGTGTCATTCACTAAATCCATTTTAATTCCAGAAATTATTATGTTGTGACAAATCCTGGTAACATGACACATTTTATGTTGTATAATTTTAAACATTATGTTGTATAATTATAAACATCTTGAGACATAAGAACATGATTTTTATGAAGTTTATTATCCATTTTGGTATACTAAATTGTAGTCTTATTCAATGTGCCTGCCAGATTTGTTTCGGTAATCCAACAATAAATCAATTTTTGAACTATAATTAAATCTTTTGGCAGAGTATGTATGGTAGAAAAGTGGTCAACAAATTTTCAAAGCAACAAATAATAATTTCTCATGAGGTACCTAAAAAAACTACTGATTTATTAAAATAGGTGCCAATCATTTCTTAAAGAAAGTTATATCACAGTACATAACTTATCATACAAATAAATGCAAAAATATTTCATGAATAGTATAATTTTTAGATTTAAAAATAATAATAAAAACGTATTCACATTAAAGTCATGGATTTTATTATATTAGAAATTCAGACAAAAATAAGTCTGGATAATTTATCTATGGAATTTTGGTCTGGTAGGTAAGATTTTTACCAAAAGTATAATTATGATTATTTCAGAGGAAGTTACCAGACTACAAGCAATTATTGTGTGCCTGAAGAGAGATGCATCTTGCCAATCCTCCTAGCACTGAACAATCTTCAGATTACTCCACTGAAAAACACTGGTGTTAGGCTCAGGTATATGTAACTGATAGGATGGTCCTCATCATATAGGTGAGTTTAAAAATAATATATTTGAATGGATGCAGTTTGCATGTAATGTTCAGCTTTGGTACACTTATGTAACACAATATGTTTATTAGAAAACCTATTAAGACTGAGTTAAATCATTTTACTAAGACATGGAAACAGGATCTTTTTGTGATAAACTCCTAAGTTAAAACCCTATATGCTGCAGGATTATTTTGGACATCAAACTAAATTGGGCTCTGCATGTAGTAGAAATCAAACGGAATACCAGTAGCCTTTTGAGAAATTAGACAAGCTTTGGGCTTTATCTAAGGTTTTAGCCCATGCTTTGGATAGAGATAGCTCTGAATTGAGTGGTAGAAAGCCCTAAATAGAACTTCCCATGAGCCAATACTCTGTTAAGTGCAAAGAATAGTTTGCATAAGGGTAAACGGTATGTTTTGCACTACACCAATTAAGTTATAAATTATTAATTTTACACAAACCACTTCACCAATGACTAAAAGGTGATATGGTTTGATTATGTTTTAGAATTATGGAATTATGGAGAAAAGTGGTAAATGTTTTTATAAGGTTCGGTTCCATCTTGAAAATCACTTTAAACCAATATAATACTATTGATGAACAATATTTATTTGGACAATAATTCTTAATAATTATTATTACGATCTAAAACCTGAGTTTCATTTAAACAGTTATTAAATTATTACAAAAAGTTTAGGTTTTACTGTTTTACAAAAAAAAAAAAAAGAATATAGTTAAAATTTGAACTAAATAGTTCAATGAGAATTTTCTTTTAAATTTTCTTTAAAAACTCACATCAAAACAACTTTTGAGAATAGTTTTATTAATATAAGTTCTTACCTAACCTATTTCTAATAAAACTTTTTAATACTCCAGTAATCCCACATCATCTGGGGAATGATCTAGGAATATTTTTTATTGTTGCCAGTGCCCCTTCAATTCTGAAAACCCTTCATTACTGCTGTCCTCCAAACCAAATAACAGTTACTATCCAATATTATCAATGTTTTTTTATTCTTTAAAATGATTACAATGAATACTAAATAATCTTTAAGAGGCCATCCAACTTCATTCGTAAGTATTAAGTAATATTTTCTATATACTTTTTAATGTGATAATTAGTTTTATTTTACTCTTTTGAGGTACCTACAAATAATTTGTTTTCCTAACTTATTTTTTTTAACCTATATCCGGGTATCAGCTAAGAGATCATGCATCACTAGGCTTGTTACATTCACTTCTTGTTTCTTTTTTTTTTTTTTATTAATGTGTTATATGTTTTTAAAAACTGTTCCTTCTCATTTATTATTGTTTTGTTTTTTTATTTTACATTTTGTATTTAGAATTAAAATAAAATATCCAGTGTGTTCAATCACATGACTTTCTTCACCACTTTAGCTGCTGAGGTTAATACAATATAATTCCTTTCTGTAACTTTACACAAATTGGTCTGTTGAAGATTTTAATTTGATTTTGTTAGTTTATATTATTAGATAATTTTACTACCATTTAAATGAGTTTTTGGAATTCTCTGTAAGATTTGTAGATTTTAAAATATTTGAAAAATTAATAAACTGAAAATAAAGAGGTACTGCAAATTACTTTCAAATATGTTTAAAAACTTCAATACACCATATTCATTCACCACACACAATACCACCTATATGTAAACGATCTCCAAATTTATCCATTCTTCCATCTCTCTGAGATGCTTGAGGCCTTCCAAAAGATAGAAGAAGATATTGATAGCTTTAATGCATGGGCGTTGAACAATGATTTGAACTTGAATGCTGAAAAAAGGTCATTCTTATTGGTTCCAAACGCCTCCTTTATTCCCTCCCTTGCTATCCCCTACTCTTCCTTAACAACCAACCAATTCACTTCTATCCAGCAATAAAAAACCTTAGTCACCTTCGAGCAACACCTTTCCTGGAATAATCATATCTCCCAAATCACATACAAATTCATTGCTGTACTTAAACAATTTCTAAGATTCCGTAATTCCATTCCTCAGAACACCCAGAGTACCCTCTCTCGTCTTCCCCCACTTCGACTACAGTTCCTTAGTCTATGGAGGGCTATCTGTAGGTCTAGAGTTGAGACTGAAGAGACTCATGAATTGTTTTGTAAGATTTATCTTTGGGTTTCCAAGGTGCTCTCAAGTCTCCTGCTGGTATATCGAGTTGAAGTGGCTCTATGCAACCTCCTGAAGGCAGTACCACCTTGGTGTTTTCCTATTTCAAGTTCTTAAAATAAAAAAACCTACCTATATCCTTGATCTCCTCACTCATCTTCATCCATCCATTCATTAAACACCAAATCCCAACTGAGTGATTTATATATGCCCACCTATAGAACCACCTTCTTCAGCAAATCCTTCAAATTCAACAAAATAAAAAAAGGTCAACAAAGTCAGCCCCTGTGTTCTAGAGATAATTGTAGTTCAGACTGATAGAGGAATGGCCAAAAATTCTTTTGAAACAAATAGATCTGGTGAAAAATGGACATCCAAAATTTGACCTGATTACAATACTTTCCTTACCTAGGTAGTAAGGAAAGTAAAAATATGAAAGGTAAAAAATAAAAACAAATTTATGTTTTTTATAATTGATCGTTTAAAAGCTTATCACTCTTAGCTTTCAAGAAACCACAAGAATCAGAAAGCAAATTTGGCATCCATATTCTCTGTGTGGCTTTTTTTTTTATCAAAACATTAAGTTTTTGAACTTCTTATGTTGAAGGATGTTTTGTAAGCTAGTGTATTTTCACCCCTTGATGCTGTAATTTGAAGAGTACCTACCAATTATACTTCAAGAAAGACCCAGATTTCTTGAGTTTAGTATGAAATTTTTGTATCACAACGAAATTAAAAATCTGTGGGTTTCATTACTTTTACAGTTACATTTCTCCTTGAAGATTTCTCAGTTTTATAAATCATTAAGCTTTGTGTTGTTTTTTTAGAGAAATGAAATCTATTAGTAACCATAAACATATGTTCTGCTTCAAAATAGTTTAATGTGATTCTTCATCTGTTAATTTCCGATGAATGAACTATCAGGAAGCTATATAACCATATACATACCAGTATTTGTTTTGACTTAAGAAGTTGTTAAGCCAAATTTTAAAATTATTTGCATCCCTATTAAGTTCTTAAAAACCATAAAATAAGATTTATCAAACCCTCTCAATTTCAGTCTGTTATCCGTTTTCTACGAATGACTTGTTGGATAGTGTTTACCAATAGGAACATAAATTTTATTATATGTAGTTAATCTTGTTAAAACAAAAAACAATTTCACAAAAGATTCTAATTGTCTTCAAAAAAGTAGCTTGTTACATCCTTGCTGAAAGCCATTCATATATGATCTCTTGTGATATAACCAATTTATGATTAGAGTGATAAAAATATTTTTATTATAGTAATCAAAGAGTAGATAATATTACAATGATCCTTATACCTTTCAGAAAGAGAATACAAGTCAATGAAACAGTGTTTTCATTCTTTGAGAACACAAAACTGTTTCATCATTCCATGAGAACACTGTTTAATTTAGTTTATCCATTATCTTGAAGGTAAAGTTCACTATGTACAAATAAAGTATGACCTGAACCGATGACCTGAAACAAAAATTTTGCACCTTTTCACTCTCTATTTAAATTTTTGGTAAAGATTAATTTTCTGCTGCAGTATCAGTTCTTGGCCAGGTTTGTACTACATCAAGTTCAGCTTCAACATATGAATTTCTTCCTGATAATGCATGTTCCTACAAAATATCTTTTTGTTTTTCAGTATTACTGCTATTATGAGTATTTCTATGGATAACTGAACATCTTTTATCTATTGTAGCATATATTCCGTTTTCTTTCTTGCCCATTGTATCATATATATCGTTTTCTTTCACACATTTTATTATGTTAATTGAAATTGTTTTAACTATTTATACATATTTAATCATTAATTAAATATTTTTTTGTGTTAATTTCAATATTCATCATTTACATTTTCTTTCGCACCTTTTGTTATGTTTATTTCTTTATTTACATGAGTACCGTCTGATTTTTAATTAATTAATACCTAATGATTTTTTTGTCATTTGGTTTGTCAGTGAAAATATTTAAAAAAGAAGAAAATATAAAATATGCTCTACGATAATATATTTTATCTTCTGTTAGTATCAACTACTATCAACTTAATTTATTGTTTGGAGAAGTTTGTCGGAGGGTGCGGTCAGCAAAGAACAACATAAATAAACAAAACCATATTTATTTATTTTATGCTGACATTTCATTTATTGTTATGGGAATTTCCAAGTTTTTTTGTTATTATTTTATTTTTATTGTTCTCCCAATTAAGGTTGTCCTAATTTTTTCTGCCCTGATGATGGCCTGAACTTTAAATAAATAAGTTTTACTCATTAAAATATCTTTTTGTTCTACAATTTTTGTATTTAAGAAATGTTCACCTTTTCCTCTGCCCCTTGCGATATTTTGAGTTGGTTTGTCGCATATCATATTTTTCTTTTTACTTTTAAGTTCCATGGGTTTTGCTATTAGTCTACAGAGAGTGATGAAGTAGTTTTGGGTTTCTTTTACTTCATCAAGAAAGTGTTTGAAGAGCCATCATAGGTGTGGGAAGTTCTAGGAATTGAAGAATAGGGTGATCAGTATTTTCATGCTATTGCATCTTTTGTTTCCTAGCTTTTATTGCACCAAACCACAACAGAAATTGCAATCATGTAAAAGACATTGAAATAACACCAATTTTATGTTACTCGAAACCACACATTCAGAGGTTTCTCCACAAATTTGTATTATTCAGTTTTTTCTGTACAAAGTTGCACATTTTACTCATTTTTGGGCTAAATATTTATTTATCTTCAGAATTGACAGTTTTTAGGTGAAGCAATATATTAATTTACATATGAAGAGTTGAATTCAATCTAAAAAAAAACATCAAGTAAACACAAGTAATGAATTTTCTTGAAATAGCATCAACCAGTGGCTTCGTCTAACTATGAAAAAATCTCACTATAATAAGCTTGTTTTAGAGAACATTTAGTGTTATTGTTTTTAACTTGGACTTACAGCCCCCCTCTGGCTCTTTATTCTTCTGTCAGACTTTATTTAGTAGAATTTCATTTTTTTTTAATAAAATATATGATATTATTTTAAATAAAAACTAAATTAAAAATCACTTTGTTTAATCAATAGGAATAAGCCTATACATTTTTAATCAAACATTTTAGTTTTTCTACATTGACTAATTACTTATTAGTTATTGGTCTATAGTATTTACATACAAAAACACAAAAGCGGAATAATGTGCTATGTGAAATAAAAAAAAAAAAGAATTTTCCTTGCAATAATATTTTCAAATAATCATTTTTACATAGTGGCCTTGCTTATTTTTTCTAAAACTTATAATTGAGGTAGGTTTAAGAAGTTAACAAATTTAGTTTCAGCCTTCGATATAGAAATATAAAGTTATTTAATACAATTAGCTTCTTCACAGATCTTCAGTTACTGACAAAATTTAAGGTTTTCAATCAAAGTTTGGTTGTTTATATATGGGGCCTTCACTAGCTCAGGAAGTTTAAGCATAGGCCTTAGGAGCCTGAGAACTGCAGCGATCCCAGTCCGAATCCGACTTTTATTTCTGTGGTGGTCTCACTTAAGGAAAACTTGACCCCCGTGAGGCATTAGAATAGGGTGGTACCCTGAATATAACTCTCTCCTCCTTCCCACAATATGTCAGAAATGAACTGGAATGGGGTCGTAAAAAAAAGTTGTTCATACATGTTTACATAAATGTAGAGAGTATTTAGTAAGTTTGATTTGATTCACACAAGGTTAGATAAAAACTTTACATGTATTAATAATATAAATTAAACAACAGATATAATTATTTAAGAATTTGGGTGTATTTTACACATGTTGAGTTTTTTAATGCAAGTTTTTGGGTTTTTTACTGCACTGAAATTCGATCTCTAGTAATCTGTCTTCTGATAAGGGGTTCACCAGTTTTTTCCTGCATACGGCTTTTTATTGAATTATATTATATTTATTAAATTATTGCATAATAATTCGGGGTTTAAAAACGTGAATGGGTTGTTTTCCAGTTTGTGAATTTGAATTACTTTCGAACCATAGATAATGAATATCATGAATTATTTTTTTTTTTTTTTTTGGGTGTGAGCCCCGCGATGACGAGTACTATGCTAAGTGATTGGCTCATAAATACTACTATAAAATATCAATTTAATATAAAACAGCTATTACCATCTTCATGCCATGAGTACGTCGCGTGAAGCTAAGTAATTTCTCAACCACCGGACAGGCGATGGTCTCCCTCGCAACCTTGTCCTATTTGAAGAACTGCCCTAGATATTTCGTTTTAATAGGAAAATGCTAACAGTTCGTCTGGGTAAATATCATTAGGAACAATAATAATGGCTGTGGAAATATCCGGCTACTTTCTCAGCGCTGCGTAAACAAGACATAATTGTTCTTGGAAAAAATATTTTTATATTAGACATAGCATAACAAAATAGCGGGACAAAAAAAATGTGAAATGGTGATAAAGGAATTTTGTTGTTCTGGTACGTGTTTATAGTTTTATACCAGTGAAAGGGTTGAAGAGAGTAGGTAGGAAAAGGAGGACCTTACCTTTATAATACTTTCGATACGGAACTAAAAGTAATCCAATAAGCAATTAAAGCCGAACATACGAAATTTTATATAACTGTTTCTTTTTAGTGTCAGTACGAATCCAGAAAATATTGCTATAGGAATATAATGATAAATGAATATTAATTATTATTAATTAATTAATATTAATGTATATATAATATTAATAATAATAATAATATTTTTTATTAATTAATTATTAAAGACAATAGAGAGAAATAACTGTAGAATTTAGGAAAATGTAATTTATTTGTGTTCGATTCATGTAACTTTTTTAAAAAATTTATTTCAACTATGTAATAACTAATTTATTCACGCCTATATAATATAAATAAATGAAAACCATCATATTTTTGATTCTTCACCTTTCATCCTTTTAATTTGAAAGGTCTTTCACTCTTATCGATCTTTTAGTCTGACAGGAAATCGATTGTTTTGAGCTCGAATACATTCGCTCTTAATTGGCTGATGTAAGCCATTTTGTAAATTTGTGCTAGAAAGATAACTGGATGATTACGAAGGCAGATCAAAATAGTTTTTATTGGAATATATAGGGAACTGAGTGCTCGGGAGATGACTCACTACAGTATTTATTTTTAACAATAAGAGAAATATATTCGAATATTGATTGTTACAACTTTTGTAATAATGTTATTAACCAATACTTGGGAGAGTGACTGGTTCTTGGGGTTTTGATTCAAAACCTGTCAGAGGACCGGAAATATTTTTGGGCGGCCTAGTTTGTCTTTTTGAAGTCCCAAAACGTTTAGAAAAATGATGACCCAACTAGTTTAAGTGATTAGATGTAGGTAATAAGCTTGACATGATTATAGAAAAATGGAGGATTATATGGTCTGAATAACGGTGAGAATGTAACTCAAAATAGGAAAAAAAACTGTATATTGAAAGGTAACGTTTCGGTCTCTATTGCATGTCTTTATCAGGGCTAAATGAATAATATATAAAACATTGTAAGCTGTGGTAGTACTACAAGACGAAGCATAAAAGATTAAAAACCGATAGTATTAATTAAGAAAACCATGGTAGGACTAGAGTATGAAGTATAGAATATAATACAGAAATAAACGGAGTTATTATATGGAGGTTACATGAAAGTTTAAATATATAGAATAAAATATAAATAGCTAACACCTACGAATGAATATCAAAAAATAAATCTACTGCTTGAGTATTTTCAAAGCATTAAACAATTAATAAGAGTCATAATGAAAACTGTATAACTAAGGAAAAATAATAAAGAAGGAAGTACAGTAAAATATAACGGAATAACAAAGGAATAAAAACAATGGTCTATGATACTTTAATTTCTACCTAACCCACATCTGTTCACTCCAGAAGATTAGTTTTAATTAAAATTGCTTAACATTTCTTTTCTATATAATTTTTTTTTTTGGAATTAAGTCTTAGAAAAAATATGCAAGGCCACTAACAACAAGGCAGAAAGGATTATTTAAAAATATGATTCTAAGGAAAATTCTGTTTTTTTTTATTGCCACTAATATTTCACATGAAATGAAAAAAGTCCCGCCCTCAGGCCGGATTCGGACCGGCGTGGCCTACAGTTCTCAGTTTGCTAAGTCCTGTTCCTCTACCACCAGAGCTACGGGCGGCTCAAAAATAAATAAATAAACCAAAGAACCGTAGGATTTAACACATAAAAAGGACAGTGGAGAAGGAAGAGCTGTTATAAACCTCCCTTACATTTTATTACACATTGGGACTAAATTTGTTCCTTGATGGCTAAACAGTAATGTGCGTGTGGAAAATTTAGATTTTAAGAACACATTTTTTTTTTTTTTTTTTTTTTTGCATAAGTACAAAGGTTTCTTATCTACGGTATTCAGGAAGAAATAATTTAGAGTTACTGATGATTTCAAAATGAAACTTATTTGAAATATTGGCGGGATTTATGTGTGCTTTTGAATTTTAACATACATTAGTTTATAAATAAAAATGGGGATTCAAATAAACATTACAGAAGATATCAGTTAAGAAAAACCATACATGCATTGAATCAACTTTTTTTTCACTTAATTATTGCATAGTTATTTTAACAGACAATGTCACGTTGAAACGTCCCTGACTTGAAATGCTTGTATCCAATTTTTAACGAAAAACAGCATTTTTGCATGAAAATCGCAGACCATTATCAGTACATGGTGATTACCTTCAATCGGAACGGACGGACATCCTGGATTCAGTGAACCAGCTTCAGGAACTTGCTCGATTTAAATAACACGTTCCGGTGGAACTTCATTCGCTATTATTTGTTATTTATTTAAATTTAGCTGAAGACTATTGATGAACCAATTCGTCAAGTGGTCATTATGGACACGAAATTCCTTTCCGATCCATCGGCTAGGAGTTACTTTCACGTGAGTGCATCTCTCCTGCTTTCACGCCACGGATCTCCTGATTAGGAGCTAACGAATCCCTTCGTCCTAGCTTATCTTGTCTTTCTGATTCGATTTGCGATATGATACACGAGATCACAATATTTAGAACAAGCCTCCATATCAAAGTGCTGCTCCCCACGATAGTATATCTACGTTTAAGTTGTGATATCTCGAAGTCCGAATAAAATTAACAGTACTATTTTTATGTTTCATTTATATATATACAATTAACATATAAAAGGAAGATGGCCCTGGTGCGATCAAAATAACTCAAACTGTAATAAAAATTATTATGAGCAACCGTTTCCCCCACTTTGCTGTCATAAAAAAGATACAAACAGCTAAAATAATGTAACAAAGTAAGACAGTAGATAGCAAAAATAAAAGTAAACTAAGGTATAACTGATTTCAAATTTGTGAAAATTCGTATACAAATGAACAAATAAATTAAAGAAAAAAATAAGATGTACACTGAAAAGTATAAATAAACAAGAATTACAAACAAGTATTAAGAAATTAATGAAACGGAAATAATATCAAATAAAAAGTACATAAAAAAGAAATATAAAAATACAGTTTAAAATAAAATATGAAAATAAGGGAAATAAGAATAAAATAATGATAAAAAATAAAAGGGAAATAATAAACAAAATAGCACACTCACCTTTCTAAATGAAGGTAAGCTATAGAGTGAACTAAAGGCGGGGGGTGTGATGTATTGACAGTAATGGGGAGCTGGGGTATTTGGCGGTTAAGAAATACGTTAACTTTGAAAGCAATAACATATAAAATAATATTAAAGTATGATAGTGTTAGGAAATTTAAGAAAATATTAAATATTATATACATAAATATATATAATAAAGGGGGTAATATATAAATATTAATAAAATACAATAAACTTTTTAAAAAACTAGATCTAACAAATATAATATAGTGAAGAAAAATGTATTCAAAATTAAATAGAGGTAAAAAGGTGTTGTAAATTTATTTAAAAATCCGTTTTATTGTTCATTTATATAGACATTTACAACAACTTTTTAAATCATTTTTAGCCATTCCTTAGTTTACTTTTACTTTTGTTATCTATTACTTTGATGTCTCCAGTTGAAGGCTTAATCTGTACTTTGTTGTAAAATTATTTTCGAACTTATCGAGTCATCACGGCTCAAGCGACGTTATTTTAATATGAGTTCTTGTGAAACTATTTCATTTAAACAAATGTTTTAAATTAATAAATAGTTTCTTTCTCTATTCAATTTCGAATACTTTTTTTCTTCACTATATTATATTTGTTAGATCTAGTTTTTTAAAAAAGTTTATGATATTTTATTAATATTTATATCTTACCCCCTTTATTGTATATATTTATGTATATAATATTTAATATTTTCTTAAATTTCCTTACATTATCATAATTAAACATTATTTTGTCTTGTTGGTCTCAAAGATAACGTATTTCTCCCCTATACTGTTGATACATCACACCCACCTTTAGTTCATTCTCTAGCTTTCCTTTATTTAGAAAGGAAGGTGTTCTATATTTTTCATAATTTCCCTTTTTTTCTTGACCTTTATTTTATTCTTATTTAACTTATTTTCTGTATTTTAGTTTGAACTATATTTTATACTTCTTTTTTATCTGATATCTTACTTTGTTACATTATTTTAGTTGTTTGTATTTGTTTTAGCTCTGAGGAAGCCCTGCAAAGCGGGACGAAACAATGGCTCATTATAAATAGTTTTTTAACATTCATAATAAACACTATTTGTGTTCTTTTCACTGCACCCAGACCATCTTCCATTTATATGCTACACGCGGTCACTCAACGATCTTGCAATATAAAATTCACGCATCATCCTTAAGCAATCTTGTTTCAACTATCCAAACATGTATTTTTCTGACTTCTAGAATTCTTCTGAGATGTCTCTAGGTGAAGGCTTAATTTATATATTTTTTATGTAAAATTATTTTCATAATTATCGAGTCTTCACAGCTCAAGCGGTGATATTTTAATATGAATTCTTGTAAAAATATTTCATTTAAACAAATGTTTTAAAATAACAAATAGTGTCTTTTTTATATATATATATAAATAATTTATCCTTGTTAGTTTAAAGAAAGAAGTGAATAAAGTCATAAAATCCAATAAAATGATTTCTTGATGTCAAAAACATAAGATGTGATTTTTTCGATTTTAAGCACAATTTTTTTCCCTTTCGGCATGAACTTTCCTTAAAAAATTGACACGTTTGTTTAGTTTTTTTTATCGTGTTTCCGTTCCCGGGCGAATTTCTTTCACTGGCTGATAGAATTTACTGTTACGACAGCGAATATTTGCGCACCATCCACACACGTGACGAACCATTTGGCTTATAGTTCCTTATTTTCATCAAAATCTATTGATTTTAAAATTGTTTTGAATTTAAAGTTGATATTAAAATTATTATTGATGACTTTTGTTTCTTAACTGGTTTAATTGCTCTTGATTCGTACATTGGTCTACGTTATTGTTTGAACTCCACACTAGTGGAAAATCTGGAAGATTGCTGATTGACCGTGTATATCAATAAATGGAATTTGGTCCAGGTTCGGTCAAATTAAACTCAAATAGTAATATTTTGTACTATTTTTATTTTAATTTTTCTAATATTTTAAAAATAGTTCAAAATATTTGAGTTTAATTTGACCGCACCCGGACCAAATTTCATTTAGTGGAAAATCCTTTGCCACATCAGTAAAAGGTATGATGAAATGCGAAACGGGTGTGAGAAACCTCCAACCGGCCCTCATTTTATAAAAGAAATGATGGATTGTAATGACTTTGGTACCAAGCCTTAAAAAAAAATAAAAAAAATGGTTAATTACTAAAACAAACTTGGTAGAGAAACATTAGAGAGCTTACGAACGGATTTCTAAAATTTTATTATTCTACGTAAAATCGTATATTTTAAATCAGATTGAATAGTACTGAACAATGTTTGCCGTTCCTGGGCGATTTTCTTGCGCTAATCACATGAATTTTGGCCTTCCTACTGCCCTTATAGTAGGGTGGTAACCTGTGAATTACCGCCTGAACGAGGCCAGAAAGAGTGTAAAAAAAAGGTACATTTTTTTTTTTAGGTTTTAATAATCTACAACTTTAGTTCTATTCAAAGTAGTCATAAAACCGTTAATTTCTATACAAAACTCGTTTTCGATTGACAGTTTTCGAAATATTAATAAACTAGCACATTCTTAGCTTTTATTATAATAATTATTTGGATGGCGAAAAATGTGATAGGTGCTTAAGAACTATGAAACCATATCGTCCATTTAATCACGGGCCAATCCACTACTTTCATTTTTCTAAAATTATATATTTTAGGGAACAGTTTGGTTATATGAAAGAAAAGGTTAGTGGACATAACCATGCAATTGTTTGATACTATACTATAGGTTTGAGTCCAAGAAGTCTTACGTTATAAAGTTATTGTAAATAAAAGTAATTTATAATTTAATCCTGCAGGGTAAAGAGAATAGGTGAGGAATTTCCACACTTCATGATATCAATCTGATACTTTCTTCACCAATCTCAGTGATTTTGTGCTCAGGTTTTTCTTAAATGTGCCATTGACACGTTCATTCACATTATATGTCGTCACTTTCTTATTCATCACTTTCACATATATGATCAGTGTAATTTACATAAAATATACAGCATGACTTACGCATGATAGAATGACTGACATTATGACTTAATAGAAATATAATTATAAAAAATGACCGTATATGTATATATACTATTTTCCTATTATTTTTTTTTTTTGGAGTAAAGATACAAACAAAAGTGGATCATTTTATGTTACATTATTATTCCATAAAACCAAAGAAAGAGAAGCTTTACAATTATGTAGGGAATGAAAAAAAAATATCCTCAAAATCCAAAATTCCCATTTGTTTTTTACGTTTTAAGGGGCCTCTACATGTTGGCCAAGCCATGGCGAACTCATACATACGCGAGCATGTGGATGGGGGTGGCTTGGCTTGGTTGCCGAGCCGTCGAGAGTCGGTTTTTTGGCCACAGATCAAAGGGGTTCGTGAGAGCGCTCGTGTCTACACCATTGTTCTTTGTCTAGTTGCAACTGAGAGCTGTTAGGAGGTTAAAGGTGTTTGTTGGTACTTTTTATAATAAGTTTTATATTTAATCTTATTTATTTATATTTAATTTCCTTTCATTTTCTTTTTTTGTAATAAAAATAATACTATCCAAGTGCAATGGCTGAAACCACTAGTACGTCCGCCTAGCTTGCCTCTCTGAATAAGACTGACATGTGGATGGCCTGTTCTTAGTTTGCCGAGCATTTATACGAGCCTCCGATCCGTGGCGAGCGGCCAACATGTGGATCCACCTTTAAACATTAAGGAACAAATTTGGTTGCATGCATGTCAGTTTCTCAAAATCTAAAATTTCCCCTTATATTTTATGTTTTAAACATTAAGAAATAAATTCTGTTCTATGCCTATCAGCCTGTAGCCAAATTAAATCCATATAAAGGACCTGCTACTGCTTTTCAGATTTTGATGACATTTTTAATTGTGAGGGTTGTTATCTTGACCGTGCCACATTAATTTATTCAAACTTCATACATTACCTTCCCTTACGCCTGTGCAAATTTTTTTTTCGAAACGGGCTCATTTCCTCCAATGTTGAAGGAAAGTTGGAGTAGGGTGTACATAATAAATAAAAAGTATTAATCAAACGACGTTCAAAAGTTTCTTTTATGTCTTGACCGTAAATCATAAAATATAAAATCGACCGATTATTGCTTTTCTCACTGAATGCCACAGGATAATACACCATTAACTTTTCAAAGCAATTAAACTTGATTGAATGAAAAAATAATTTTATTCTGGAACAAACGTCCCATAAGAATAAATACTTAGTTACCCATAAGGATTAATTGTCTGGCAGACATCTAGAAAGTTTCAGTATGCAGGTTAAAACTACATTAAAATATGAGGTTTACAATTTATAATGGTAATCAATATATGCATTGTTCATATTGACTCAGTCAATTAGTGAGGAATTGCAAAAGCACAATATAGGAATCTCAGAAATGTTAAAGACTTAGTCAGTTTAGAAACAAAATTAGTTATGTATACTTCTACAGTTATACTACATAAATGAAAAAGAAATAATGTTTTTATAACTCGGAAAAAAATTAACACACCAGTCTCTCTGTGTCTCTGATTCGTTCACGACGAAAAATCTCAATTAAACACTAATACATTTTTGTGAACAGCAAATACACATCAGTCGAGGCAAAACCGGTTTCTAAAATTTTCGAATACAGACAGTCAATGTTCTTGATGACATATTGCGCGATATATGTCGTCCACAAATTTTTTAAGTTAATTTTTTCGTAAATGTTAATGACTTGCTTTATCTATCGTAATCAGTATCAAGCATCCAATATAAACTCTCATTTCATTCCTGGAGGTGTTCTACAGTTAGAAATTCTTTGTGGATACCAGATGGAATGCGTTAATAGCGTAGAGTTTCAGACTAAGCCCATTTGAATGGTTCAGGATTGGCCTTTGTTTTTTTTTTCCAAAATAAAATTAAAAGCCAGGCTCTCCTGGTTGGTCCATTGGACCCTGTCCTACTCCCTCTGGGGGGACCCTCTCTGAGTCTGGAATAAGCACATCACGGTTTTCAGAATTCCTTGCTTTCCGTTGTCCACGAGCTCATAGTCAGATGGAATATGCTCGCAACATATTTTCAGAAGATATATCTGGACCGTGGTTGGAAATGATAGTGACGTTTTGGTGAAGGAGGGGTGAGTACAGAAAGGTAATCATCATCATCGTCACTTTCACATGGAAGGTATGGTCCACTTTCAAGAATCCAAAGCAGAACTCTTTCCATCGTGGGTTTATAATACAAGTCAATTCAAAATAAGTGAAAATCTTACATTCCTTGTCTGGGGTGTGTGCACATGAACCTGGTAGCAGGATATGCAGTCTCAGAAACAAGCACTTAGCACATGGTATATGGTGTCTGCAGTCCTGCTAAAATAGTCAATAAAAATTCACTATGTGTTTGTCAGATACCGTATACTCACTAAGGGTTAAGGAAAAGTGATGGATAGAGGAGGGAATAAAGGCGTTTGGAACCAATGAGAATGACCTTGGTTTTTCCAGCATTCAATCTCAAATCGTTGTTTAACGCCCATGCCTTAATGCAATCTATATGTTCTTTTGTTTTTTAAATGGCCTCAAACATGTTGGAAGAGATGATTGTGAAAAACTTTTCAAACACAACAAATCTTTATTTAAGTGAAACTTCTTTTCCGACACTCTACAACTCAAGAAAAAAAATATATACGGGAGTAAATTGATTTTGTGACACAAGAATGAAACGGGTGTGGTGTGGGGGGGAGGGGTCTAGCAGGAGAAATTTTATATTGTAATAGGAGAGTAGAATGTTAGAGGAGCTTTACAATTCCTGCAGTTCCGATCCGATTGAGTGAGCTTCTGTCTCTCAATAAGAGAGTAGGAGCTCCTATAACTAAAAAAAAACATTTCTAGCTAGAATTGACTCAGGCTGTGCTATTTTAATTATTAGTATTAGAGAACTAATATTTCTGTCTTATATGAACGGGTGATGATTATTAATAAAACTGTAATACATTATTTCATTATCTATTACACTTTTACTTTGACTTACCTATATATGGAATTTATAGCAAGGAAAATATTGGGATCGTGAAAAAAATCGAATCCTTGGTTCGACGTAAATACATGTTTTAGCTCCCTTGAGTCCAAAAAACCTAGTCTCGCAAAACGGTCTGTGAACAGCATAGCACAAAAATGAAAAGTCCTACGAAACTGAAATGATATATTTAAGGTGGGTATATGCCTGGGATGTGTCCGAAACATTTTCAATAAAATCGACTAACCGGCATAAAATTGATTTTTAAATTGTTTTTTTTATTTTCTCGAAAACAACTATAATGATTTTGCTTAAACTTTCTAACACAATGTAAAATTAAATGTTGTTTAACACCAGCTATGTTTTATTCTTATTAGAATAGTCTTTCAGGGCTTGACTAACGAATTTTTAAAAATTCTTCACATAAAGTACCTATAATTTTGTTTATTTGAAGAAAATAAACAGTTCACATTCTTAGCAATAATAAAAAGTGGATAAATATAAAATATTAAAGAATTATATGAATCAATAAGGAAGAAAAATAGAAATATGCGATTCTTTACGGCTTCATTGTGTTTTGTCAAACTGTTGTATTCTTAAAACAACATATCGTTGTCTACTTGTTACAGTCACTTCTTCCATTAATGTGAGTTTTATTTTTTAATTAAATTTCTACTAGTAATAATTAGTTTTTATTTTGTTGAACATCTTACGCGCAATTGCAATCCTAATGATAATAAAAATAATTGAAAGATATTCAATATAAAGTGGAGCTACGAAGAATAACACAATTTACATATTTGTCGTTCTTGCAAAATCATAAAATCGAAAATACACATCGACAATGTTGTGAGATGTTCTCGTTTAAAATCAGAACCACGATAAGCACGAACAATATGCTGGAAAGTACATCCGAGTATATCTGTTCTGATTTGTAGAATATATTGATTTAATCTCTTCAATATTGAGTCCACCATCATATGAGTATGTGCACTATCAGTTTATTTCAGTGCACACTATTTTAAATTTTACTTAAGTATAATAAATGCAAAATTTTAGAAAAACCTTCCTCTCAAGTACTTTTAATTTTTTATTTTAAATAATTACCCTTCTTATATTGTTATCAATATTAAAAATCTATCTCAGAGTATAATCATAAACGATAAAAGAATTTGATTCCTTCATGAATTAACTAATTGGAAAATAGAGACAACAGTTTAGGAAATGAGAAATCGGAGACAGCCCAGGCTGCTCGATCTCTCCTAATTCATCATTCATACTTACACGGCTTGGTTATATTTAATTAAACCTTTATTTGCTTCTCCAGAAACCCAAAATTACAAATTTTATACCAACATAAAATAATAAATCTATAGTTTGATATCTCGACTTTATGGCATTATGATGCGCACAGCCCAGATTTTTCTGAACTTCGCAGGATAATCGTTAATACCGATTTAAATGTTTTTTTCTTATTCATCTTATTGTTAGAAGAAGTGATTTAAAAAAGTTAGGGTTAACTATGGTAACATTCAGAGACTGCATTGAAAATCGGTCTGATTTAGTCGATTTTTTTCTTATTATTTTAGGTAAACTGATTATCTATGATATCGGCATATATATATAATAATAATAAGAAGATGAAGAAGAAAAAAAAATTCGACTAAATCGAACCGATTTTGTCTATTTTTTTCTTATTATTTTAGGTGAACTGATTATCTATGATATTGGCATATATATATATATATATATATGGCTTCAATATTAGTGCTGTATTGAAACAATTCAGACTAACTGACCTATGAAAGTATGGTTAAAGATGTTTTTTTAGGAGTGAAACCAAGTTGATATTCGTTTTTAGCACCTGAAGAAACCATTAAATACGAATTTTCCAAAAAAATGGAAAATAAGATTTTTCGGCCCACAATTTTCGTCTTACATTATCACTCTCTGATTAATTTTTTTTTAAGGCAATCCACAGCGAAGGTGATGTATCTATAGGTGACTAACTTATTCTAACTAAAGTACGGGGGGATCAAGTTTTTTATTTTGTGGGACCGCCACTTAATGAAAAAAGTCAACGCCACCAGGCGCCGGCGAACCGGGCGGATTCGAACCGGCATCGCCTGCAGACCTCAAAACTATAGACCAGGCCTAACCATCTGAGGTACGGACGACCTTGATTACTTTTAAAAATAAAAAAAAATAGACATAACTTCTACACTACTCTTCCAATGGACTACTAAACAAATTAGAGCAGGAAATATAAAATAAAACATTTGAAAATTGAGGATATATTCAGCTTTCCAACGGTTGTATGAAAGTAGGAATTGGATAAAATGCAGAGGAGTTATGAACGATTATATGAACAATATTCGGCGGAATAAGAAAAAAAACTCCAAATAAATGAAGATGACAACATTACAATTTTTAATTTCTTTGAAAAAAAGTATTTGAGGATTTCGGGGTTTTAGGGAGGATTTTAGGACGATACTAAAAATGAATATGTATTGCTTTTTTCTGAAAAAGAAAATTGTTGACTTCATTTACTGAAATTCTCTTTATGTTTTTTTTTCTAATTTTTATTGACTAAAAAATAATTATAGATTCAGTAATATTTTTTTCTTATTCTCCAGAAAGAGACAAATCGATCGACGTATAATACATCATTAAAAATGTATAGATTATTAGTTATGCACCAAACATGCTTTTTAATTTTTTTTCCAACGAAAAAATCGGGCCAGCCTATATTCTTACCGGGAAAATCCTGAAAAAAATTCCATTACAATCGGATATATGATTACAATCAAGATTATACAAAATTAAATAGCTTTATATTTCTACTGAGCTTCGGCTTAAATTGACTTCCTATGTTAGAAGTTGGCAAGACTGACCCCACAAGAAGCAGTGGAGCCAACCTCAGTAGCAGGTGGTGGGGCGTGAAACCTGCCCTCAGTCCAGTGCCCGCTTCGGTGAGTGCCAGTATACCGTGTGTGTCGGTGCTTCCTCTTCAACTACATGGGGGTGTCTTCGTATTTGTGAGCCTCCTGGTGTCTTAAGTCAATAAGGTAAATCCTAAGTCACTCTAGTATAAAATCAGCAGTTTACACCCAATGATTTTGATCTTGAAAAGCAATTCTAACGTAGAATTGTCATTAGAGTGATAATGAATATATAAAAATGTGTTCATTAAAAATAACGTTGAAAAATACAACATTAAAAATGAAAAATCACCAAAATTAAGTAATACTACTAATACATAAATAAATCAGATAATCTATTCATATGTTGTTATTTATTAAATTAATTATTTTTACACAATATAAATACTTAAATACTAAATGGGATACTTATAATACAATTCATTTATTTACATAAATGGTAGATGTAAATAAATTAATAAAAAAAAAGAAAATGCAAATGAAATAGACATACACTATTTTAAAAAAAATATGAGCTTCAGTCTTTACTATTCATGAATATTTCTAGCCAATTAATTACAATACAATAGTTATAAAAAAATAATTTTAGTACCATTAATAGTTTAACTTAAAATAAATCGTTCAGTATCAGCTCAATACATTTTTATGAAGACACAAAACAGTCGAGGCACCGAGTTATCTATTTTTTTTTTAGATTTAATCATTGTTAAATTTGTTCACTGGAATTTTTCCCATGAGCATATGGGAATGTATTTACTGAATGTCTCGTGCTTATTTAGTAATCAATTATAAGATATTTTGAACGCATCCATTGTTCAATATTGCATAAACTAACTTCTGTGAATTTTTTAGGTTAGAAAATAGTTGATAATTCAAATAACGAAGAAGTCATTTTTCAGATGAATTAAGTGAAAATAACAAAAACTATTATTTTGATTTAAAAATGTTTTATTAAAATATGAATATTCCTTATTCTATAGTATCACATAGATTTTTTATACTTTGAGACAATAATAGTTTTTTTTTTATTGCTAATTATGAAATAAACCAGTTTTGAAATCACAAAAATACTTTTAAACCCAGACGTTTGCTTAAGTTATTGGCTGGTCTTATGTCAGTGACTGCTCAAAGAGAAAGTTGTACTTGCATTCGTGTGTCAGGAAACACAAGTCATTACCTGTCCCAATAAATATGAATTTTCCAATATTTCTTTTATTTAAATAAATTTTATTGAAGATTCATGTAATATGTAATGTTTATATATATATATTTTTATTATTACATACACACAAAGGAATTTCTGTTACTAGACCAACGATTGTGCAAAAAGGATATTTGGTCAGAATCAAAATCGGTCGTCAGAATTTTCCCTAATTAATAAGAGTACCCACTTTATGAGGCTGGGTGGACCCCGAAGGGCTTCCGAATTCACTAGGCTGACTCGTGGCTACAGCTAAATGAATAATTGTATATTTCATAGCCGGATTCGAACTGAAATTTCTATGTTATGAATACCCATGGGGGAAATGATTTTATACGTTATACTGAGAGGTGTCCTTTAAGATGGGGTAAGTGTAAAACGAACGCAATATTAACAGAATAAAATTATGCTAAGTCCGAAAAAAATAATACAATTCTATACCATTTAAAAAGGGGAGTCAATGTATCGTTCTAGGTACAATTCGTTTCAACTCTCTTTTACGTAGGTCGCATGTCGAGGGTCATCCTGGGGTAACCTGAGACTATGGTGCTATTAATTGACTATGGTGCCTTATTAATTGAAAATTGATACCGTAGTCTTGGATTAAAGTCGTAAACGGCACATGGACTTTTTTTATTTTTTTTTTTAATTGTGTGTATCTTGAAATGTAAAATTTTGTAAGAGCCTTTGAATTTTTTTTTACATGCTGAATACTATACATACACACTGATATGCTATTGCACATGCATTGAATATATGTATATAGCATACACAATACACAATAACTAAAAGAGTTTGGTGACGCCAATTCAGGAATCACGATTTTATATATTTATATTTTATGATTGTTTGTGTCCCTTACTGAGGATTCAAAAATCCAGATACGGAATGAAATTGGTGTTCACATCCGGAGTAAAGGGGGTTTCCCTAATAAAGGAACTTTTATGCATTAAATTTGTACCTTATTGTTATTAAAATAGTTCGTTAAGAGAGAACACCGTTATAGAGGGGTGTACTGTATATACCATTTGAAGAGGGTTGTCAATTAATGATTGAAAAAAATTCTTTATTATTTAATTGTTTAAAGCACACTTCAAGTGGTTTTATTAAAAACAGATTCTACTGGAAGAAAATCCGATCAAGTTTACTAGCTGAATTAAGTGACCTAGCTTAAATAGTGTTTTAATGATCACTTCATATTCTACAGAAAACGTGACGTAAAAAAGACATCTTGAATTTCCTTCTTTTCGGTGTGGAATCGGACCATAGCCCTGAGGAAATTTATTGTTGCTTTTGAGTCTTACTGTCATTTCTTTTTGTATTGCCTAGCATTTACGGCTACCATGCCAAAAAACTTCGACCATCCGTAGAGATACCTCCATATCTTAAATTTGATAAATACGAAGTTAGAGTATATTAATTATACAGATTTTTCTTAAAGTGGGTTTTCTTTAGTTCTGCAGAGGTCTAAGAAAAAACATTAAAAAGTAATCTGCGTTATAAAAAAAAACCAAAAACAAGTTGCTATCGGTAAGCACCTTACAATATATTTAGTTAAACCAAACCATATTCCTTAAAGAGAATTTAATCTAACTTATGATGGTGCAATCGATTAATAATTGCCTAGAATGGCTTTTGAGTAATCGCTTCCTATTAAGCAAAACGTGGCTTGTTTGAAAAAGTACAAAATATCGATTTTCTCATATCCTATAGCTAATCGGTTCATAGTTTTCACGAACTTTTTTTTTTTGTCCTTGAGATCGACAATCAATTCTAAAACCATTCTGTTCAAAATCGTTTTCTTCATCGAAATGTGAATAGAAAGATTTTTCGAACTAATTATGCAGGTCCAAATACCGGACGTATTAGTTTTTACTTAGTCTGATTATGTTCATTTTCTTTATCCTTATGTTTGTATATATTTTAATAGAGATTTTATTTATTGTTAATTTATATTTATATACTTTTTTTTTATTTCTTTCATTTATTTATTTTCATTCTTATATTATTTTATTTTAGTATGAATGTGATCATTCATCACTATTACGTATTGCGCACAATAGTGTGGCAGATTGTAATATCTATCAATTAAATAAAGTTTTTTTTAACAATTAACAATTTAAAAATTAATTTTTACAATTTGGAACCTCGCAAACCAAAGATGTCCAGATGGATAAAGACCCCAGATAAAACTGGCGCTATGTGTGTATTATTCATTTATCATGATAGGATCACAGAAAGATCGTCATTTATTGAACAAACCTAAAATTATTGTTTTATTGAAATTATATTATAAGTACCTAAGTCAACAATCGATATTCTTGACTACAAATAATTCGCAATCTCTAGACCATGTACAATCTGCATTAAAATATCAAACGTTCTTTAATAATCTTATGTATGAAAATGATCGTGAGACATTACTAAAAAAACATGTACATATATAATTATGTGAACGAACATTTATAATACGGGTTCTATTGCATTTAAATAAATTAGTGTAGTTTTTAAACCGCATATCAAAAAATACAATGAGATTAATATAAATATTATTCTTGATGCAATAATGTTAATATTCTTCTCAAACATATACAAAGAATCACTAAAAGCCTTGACAGTAATTATGTATACATAATCCAACAAGGCATGCATTATTTCTGTACATAACATTTAAATAAAATGAACTTCGTGAAAATGATATTCTGTAAGCAATTTTAGTATGCAAAGCATTGCCAATATTTTTCGCTTTATTATTTTATATTCACATTTTCTTTAGCTTGATTTTTTATATTATGATCTGTTTATGTTTTATGAATTATTCTTAACCAGATGATCTATACTAATTAATCCTTTTGAAGCAATGTTTATTTATCGTGGTAACCTTTTGTCAGTTTCCTATAAATCATATTTTAACAAGATGTTCAAGCACGAATTTCGTTTCGTTTTCTTTTCTTTTTAGAGTTTGGAATGGGACCGTACTGATCAATAAAACAAAAAAAAAATTAAATTTGTTTCAGAACTTATGAAGAAACTTTCTCCAGCCAAAGGAGCTCCTTGTAGTTGATAAGGTAAACATTCTTGCCAAATATTTTTCTTATATCACTGAGCCACCGTAAAAAATAAGTGAAATTTGCTTATTATTGTGTAAAGTACTCCACATCTGCTTCTCCACTCCAATATGATTATTTTCATTTGTTTTCAAATAAATTTTCCACATTTGTTAAAATATTTTTAAGACATTAACACTTATGGTTAATCGAGTAATCGTAATATTTTAATATTAATTAATATACATCATCTTTAAATTCAGTTGTACAGTTCTGGGAAAATGAAATTTATTTTGCGACGATGTATGCAAGCTGCAAATTCTAAATCCTGAAATACTGTACATATATAAACATATAAACCAGAATTCATAATTTAGCAAGCGCAATAAAACTATGCTTCATAAATTATTTAAATTGATTTTTAGTATAATGATACCTCATGACAACAACTCAGAAAAAATCTGTCTTTGTATTTTATTTTATTTTTTGTGATGTATATCAACTATTCAAACTCCATTATTGTTGTTATATATTTCAAAAATTTTTACCTAATGATACTTGAACAGATCAGATGCTGAAGAGAGCACAGCATGAAGCACTATTGTGTTTTAATTTTTGGAAAAAAAAAAATAATAGATACAATAGATATAGTGATAGTGAAACAATTTTAAAAACATGAATTAATCTAATGCTTCATTCTAAATAGATCTCAATTCCGAATTTTTTTAAATAAATATTCAACAGCACTGAGATTGCATACATGAAAAAGGATTCATTGATTTTTCATCGCAGTATAAAAATCGTATTGTTGATTTTATTTAGACCTTAGAACTATTACAGCTTATATTATGATATTCAATATAGATTTAAAAGTATTTCGGTTTAAAATATAAAAGAAAAATGCAGGATAAGTGGGTTTATTACTATTGTCAGTAAGTTGCTTTATTGATTCTTTTATAAAAACCCGTAAAACCGAAGGAGATTAATTTCTCCTCTATGTTCAATTCTATAGGTTTTCCTGATATAATTCTAAATTCAGTAAGCCTTGTAGTCTTGGATCTTATTAGAGCTAAGTAGACTGTACGTTAGTAATAAATACTGTCCACAATATGCTATATTGTGTAATACAATCTCAGGTGTTTGTACACTCAAGTGACAAATGTCGCCTTTCCCTACTTCACAAACATAGACACACAACATAAAAAACATCTTAGAGTATTTTCTAGTTTTCAGTGGCCTGTGGAAACTGCGATGATTGGCTGGAGTTTATTTTAGGCTTTGGTGCCATATGTTTCCAGAAGGAGAGGGTTTGTTAATTAAATGCTTGCTCTGGATGGGCCCAGCACATTCTCTCCGCTCCATTCACTGTCCAATCAAGAACCTCTTTACGCCTGCGTCGTTTTGAGAGACCTAATGAAGGTTCTAGTTCCATGAGAGAGCACTCAATAGTTTCTTACTGGCTAATTGGCTTTCTCGTTGCTTTGATCCCAATGTGCCTAGGGATCCAAACAAGCTTAATCTTCTCAAAGCAAGCTTCTCCAATGCCTGCTTATAATACGCGCTGAGTATTCAGAGAAAAACTTTAAACTGCAAATTTTTGGTTCAACTTGGAATTCAATAAAATTCCTTTGAAACTAACGTTTACTTGCATTATAAAATAAATTTTACCATTTTTAATTTCATTGAGAGTCTTATATAATTAATTGTAAAAAAAATTTAAGGTGTAAATGATTTAAATGCCTTAAGATATAAATGATATAGTTTTGTTGTGACATCATTCATTGACTAGCTTTTGTAGTTTTCACGATATTGTTTATTGATAAATATTACCAGCTGCCACAACGTTGGTTAATAAATAATAGTGATAAATGATCACATACATATCTCAATTAAAGAAAAAAATAAATGAAAAAAAATTTCATATAAATAAATAAAATCTTTATATGTATATAAACAGATAGATAAATAAAATGAACATAATCAAACTATTGGAACATTATTGATTGACCGTGTGTATAGATGACTGGAATATGGTCCGGGTGCGGCCAAAAAAACTCAAATAGTAAATAATTATTACTAATTAATACTATTTTTATTGAGCCAACGTTTCGCTCCACGTTGCAAGGCTTCGTCAGGGCTAAAAAGGATACAAACACTTGACATAGTTACAAAAAAAGAAAAAGAAAAAAATATAAGGTGAAAATAACAGGGGTATACAATGAAAAGTAAAATATAATAAGAAAAATTAAAGGTTGTAAACAGTAAAAGAAAAGGGTAATAGTAACAGAGAGATAGGAGAAGAAATATTAAAGAAAGTACAAATTAAGAGATGAAAAAAGAAAGGAACAAAATATGATGAGACAGAATTCATATCTGTTTTTACGGGAGTCAAAGTCAGGGTGAGCCGTTTGTATTGGGAGGAGTGGGGATGGCAGTTTAGCACGCCACAATAACTAAAATAATTTTATAGTAAACATTGTAAAAAAAATTTAAATTAGGTAAATAACAAATGATAATATACATAATAGAGAGGGAGAAGAGATATTTACAAATTATAAAAAAAAAACTCATGGAAAAACAAAGGAGAAATAAAGTATAAAATAATGGAATACAATATGTGTAAGTGATTAAGAAAGACAATATACGAAATGAGTGGGGATACAGAGAAGTGTAAATTATAATAGAAAATTAATAATAAAGTAATTAATTTAAGTACACTTAAGAAGGTAACACATGAATATAAATTAAAAGATAAGATACATGAATATAAATAAAACAGGAAGGATAGTAAATATAAAACTATGGGCATGAAGAAATAATGATAAAATAAAATAAGTAAAATTTTGATCTAATATAACAATAAAAGAATAATAAAAAATAAGTAATAATCACGTTTATACTACATACAATATGTACACTATCGACCTGAGAATGTCCGAACCCTCTCAATCTATTCCCCATGACTGAGGGGTAAAGGAGGACTCTTCGAGATCCCAGCGGAGCCCGCTCACTGTGTCACTGGTAATAAGCCAGTAGAGGCTGAGTAAGTGCGCTAAAACCGCAAGCACTCTACACTTGGAAAAATAAAAGTATGTTTTTCAAAACCTATATCGCGGGATGTATGTATCGAACATAGAGACCTCTATTAGGGTACAAATTAAAGAAAATTTATGAAGTTTTTTTTTGGGAGGGAATTATTAAAATAGGATTATATTTCAACGTGGGCTCACTGTCCTACTCAAGATTATTATTCCTTTAATGATATTACGTGATCTGGAAGCTTCAGTCAGATATTTATAATTTAGGGCCTGTCTTTGATAAATGCACAGTTCATCGGCTATTTTTTCCACCTCAACGATCAGTAAAACATCAAAATACTGTAGGATTCAATTTTCCGCATAACACGAAAGTGTTAAGAAGATATTTCATTCATAAAGTGTAGCCAATCGATAAAACACCTACAAAACTCTTTGAGTAATCACACTACAAAAGTGTATTATTTATCAATGGGATAAAGAGACATTGAGAATTATTCAGTTATAAAATCTGTCACTGAATAACTCTCAATAGTTTATAATATTTTACAAAATAAAATTCAAAGGATCTTGTTTACTAATATATATTTTAAATTCTTTAAATTAAGTCTGTACCTCTCAACCCTATGAAGGGTCAGGAAGTCTTCCTTTGTAAGGAAGTACTGTTACTTGACACAACAGTTGTCCTAAGAGGTGATCTGGTCAGTCATGTTCGACCTTTTGATTTTTACACAATTAAGGGTACTAACTTCACCAGGGTGGATGGATCCCCGAGGACTTCCGAACCCACAGGGTTGGCACACTATTTTACTACAGTAAAATAGAAAATAATTATCTGCCACAGCTGGATTCGAACCCGGGTCCTTAAAGTTAGTTGCATAGTGCCCTACCACTGAACTATCCGCTCCCAATATATGTTTTAGTAATCACAAATAGAAAAGAATAAAAAAATCTTGAGAAAATGTTTAATTTGTTCAAGAGAAAAATCTTAAAATTGTGTGAATTTTTAAGATTTACTTTATATAACCCACTCTGTAACAAAAAAATAATAATAAAACCAAACAAATATATATTTTAAAATATTTGGTCTACATAATCAATAAAGCTTAACTGGCTGTTAATGCCAATTATTCTTCATTTTATTTATTATTATATAAATATTATTATTATTATTTTATGAAATCTAAAACGAAGTTGTATGGAAAATAAAGTTGGATTTTATTATTAGTTCTTTGAAAAAGAAAAAGAAATAGAAATAACGATACAACCAAAAATAAATTTAAAATATTATTTGATTTGAATAGATATATTTATTGGCCATTGTGTGTGGGGCATTTTGCTGAACATAGTCAACGTAACCATGTTTCATAGAAAATATTTTAAAAAAAATTACCAGGACAACAGAACGTATATTATAAATAATGTTTTTGTACAAAGACTATTCCATAACATTTAAATGAAGTGGAATTTCGAAAACTTCTTTTTTCTTATCTCCGACTTCCGAAACTTTCTCTAGTATAGGAAGTTGAAATGAAATTTAAATATATTTTGTAATTATTAAACTTATATTAATAATATTGTCATGGTTATGCAACTTTTAAGATTTAGATTGATTTAATAAGATAAAATAAGCATTTTAATATATATCTAATTTATATATATTTATTATCTTGTTCTCGACTCGATTTCATGTCCTACGTTTTGGCCGATTCATTAAGGACAATCTTAATTATAATATCTCGGCCTCACATTGATTAATTAAAATTTACAGGCTATCATGCCCAAGTCAATTTAACAAAATCTTTTTTATTTAATTTTCAATAACTTATCATAACACTATTATATAAGTGATTGATGGTTATAAAAAGATAATGTGAAGAATATAAATTATTAATAAATGCTAAAGCTGTTAAAATATATATATATATAATATAACGGTTATGTCAACCATGTAAGGCCCACCAGGCCGATCTGGTATAAAATTAAAAAAAATGCTAAAGTGACAAATAGATTTATTTTAACTGTTTTAAGTTGACTTGGTTATTATGACTTACAAAGATTAATAAATAAATTTGAGGCTATGATAAGAAAATTAAGATTGTTCTCGTTGATGGCTGAATTTGGCCAGAACGTAAAACATACAAAATGTTTTAGTAAATAAGGCTGAAACTATATGAATAATTTTAATTATTATAAGTTAAATAAGATTAGAAAACCTAATTCCTTAAAATAGAGCATAATATGAAAAAGAAGATACCTGATGTTGAAATTAATTTAGTGAAATGAAATTAGTTTTTTCTGAGTTATTTAGTTGCTTAATTAATGATATTAGTAATCCATCTTAAATAATTATCTACCTGATGTATCTGTTAAATTACATAATCAATAGTAGAAACCCATAATCATTTTTAATTTGTGAACGGTTTATTACCTCATTAAATAGTTATGTATTTTCTCTACTAGAAGAAATAAAACCATAAAATATGGCCGTTCTAAAAAAAAAAACTGGTCGTTGCCCTCCAATGAAATGCATGGAATTAAGGAACTTTTCCGTTCAGTAAACTAAATATAGGGTTATGTAAATATCAACAAAGGCTGTAAATATTTAAACTTGACACGACTATCGTCAAGATTCTATGCATTTAGTTATTTTTGCAATTTTAAAGAATGGGTGTGCAGTCATGTGAATTTATAAAAGTTAAGCTAAATTATGTATTAACGTTACGAATATTTTCCATAACCTATTATGGATTATAAGTCTTAGTGTACAAGTATACAAATAAGTATAAACATATAAGTTTTTGTTATTAAAATGGCGGCATTGAACCTTTTTTTACCTTTAAATTCTTTTTTCGTAACCTCCTTTATTATAAAATTTATACAATACATACATACAAATGCATAATACAAATTACAAATGTATACTGGCATATTTACTACTGCTTTGGATTGCCTTGTGGCATTGTATGGTTTCCCTTTAAAAGGTTTATATTTTCATTGAACTAGAGAGAGAAATGCTATATTGGCGAGAAGCAATGCTGCCCAAATACAGTAGTTACTAT
>NW_027112074.1:702562-737536 GCF_000696795.3 Halyomorpha halys
TATATTTTTGAATTTCATGAGAATCAGCATCATTGGTGGATGATTAGGGTTCAGAATGAGATTATAAGCATTTGTTATTTAATTGTTTCAACATTAGATTAAGCATATGTTTTAATGAACAATTCCTCATTTAAATTTCTAAAATATTTAATATTTCAATACACTTTTATTTTAGATATTGATACTTGTACCATAATTGTAATTTGTTTGCATATATTAATTTTCGACACTCACATGATTATTTCGATTTGAATTATTTTTCCAAAAAATAATTCATAATTTGCAGCTCTTATTATTTTACGTTTTTGGTTAAAAAAGATGATGACATTTGAAACTTGTGTACAGTCCAAAACTGATCTAAAATCACGGCCATTGACCTTTCGACGAGTTCGATGAAAAGTGAAAGTCTTATCAGATATGCCAACTAACAGGAGGGAGATAAGTGAAAACATATTATCATGCATTATAATACTTACATATGTATTTATACATATTCATGAAAATTCTTTTTTCGCATAGCTATCGAAAAATGTTTGCAATGTGTTGTTTAATATTGTTGATAGAAAAAAACGAGTTGATCTGCTGATTGCAGCTTTCTATATTTGGTTACATAAGATTATGCGTGTATTATACACTCATACCTTCCATATTACTTCAAACCATAGCTAATACCTTGACAGTTTTGTAACGTTGCTATATCATATATTGGACAATATACAAAAAGAACGATGAGAAATGTTCGGTCTGTAATCAAATTCATATTTGCTTGTATGATAATGTGTAGTTTACACTAATTACTTTGCATATGGTCTAATTTGCTAATTTACTATTTAGTCTTTCTGTTGAATGCATATGCACATAATTATCATTGTAGTTTGTTGCTGGTGAACTATTATAATAATCTATGGATTAAGATATTATCTACTTTGGATTTCCCCTCCCACCAACTGCTATTTTTTATGTGATTTTTAATCTTTAATCGAACAATTAAATAAATTTTCTGGGGATATGTATCCCTTCAACATCCCACAACAACAAGAAAATTATATATGGAACTCTTATAATGATAAGATATTATAAGCACTTACGTATTACTGAAATATGTAATTTCAGTGTCTAACTCGTACACCATTTCCCTTGACTTGGTTATTGGGACTTGAAAAACCTCATACATTTCTTTCCGTCAAAAATTCGAATTCGAAACTTCGTGCGGCCCAAATACTTCCCCTTACTATATACTCTATATGTAAGTGAAAGTAAAAAATTATTTGTTACACACTAATCATTTTTTTAGCACCATAATCGTTAAAAAGTTCAATAAGCAATATTTTTTCAAATTATTATTGAATTTCTATTCACACTTCAGTCGTTTAACAGTTGTGTTCCTTTAATTAAATAAAGTTGTGTATAAGGACTCCTGCATTTTCCTTTAAACTTTGAGAAACACTTAACTTGCTGATGCAAAGTCACTTTGTCAATTAACTTGAAAGGAAATCTGAAGCGAAAAATACTCCATGTGTTACAATTTTTGTCATATAAAAAGATTAGAAATTTTTAAATTTTATTATTTTAAATTTAAATTTTAACTTACTTATTATGTATTTCATCAGCTTTACTGGGCCCTTCATATAGACATAATTTAATTTTGTAATATACAAAATTAAATTATGTCTATAGGAATATTTGTAATAATATATTGGAGAAGTTTGTCGGGGGGTGCGGTCAGCAAAGAAGAACATAAATAAACAAAACCATATTTATTTATTTTATGCCGACGATTGTAATAATATATGTTTTGTTATGATTTAAGGATTATGATATACATTTTTACTAACTTATTTTAATGTAATGTTATTCTTGTATTACATAAGTCTCAGAAAGATAGTTCTTTTGCAGTCTCTGATACCCTGAATTTAGTTTTGTTAATTGTTTCTTTCCTACTATTTCTAGATGAAATTTTCTAGTTCAGTATGTTTTCGTTATTTCTTTTAATTTGTGGATCATAAATATTTTATTCCTCTCCTGTTAATTAAAACATAATTGAAACGTCAAATCATTTACCAGTGGGCAATAAAATACTTAAATAAAGATATAAAAACTGCACTGATGAATTAACACTCCATCTCGAAATTCGTTTGTTTAAGAAATTTTTACAACTTTTATTGAATTTAGGGTTATACGAAATAAATCACAATAATTATAAAAAATAAGAATCAAAATTGGGTTGATGCTTAAAAAAATAATCTGGTCACCTTATTAGGAGCCTATTTATTTACATGCGAATTTTCCGAAATAAAATGAATTGTAATTTAATACTCCTCTATTCGTGTTTGTTAACTTATTTCAAATCCGATAAAAAATTAATTTTACGATAATTTGCAAAGTTTAATCACTCTATTATTGAAGATGAATATGAACAAACTATGCTTAAACAAACAGAATAGACTGCTTGTATCATATCATATTTGTAACACCAACGATATTAACACAATATTTACTGTATTTATTATTAATACTCTCAAAATAAATATTAATTTTTTTATATTTATTAATAATTTTTGTCACTCATTTATTTATCACGTTGGCTGTTGACTACGAGATAACTCATAGTTTGCGTTCCCCTCTAGCTACGAGTTGTCTTTGTCATATTTGTGCAGCTATGATGTAATTCGCATATATTGTGAAATATGGCTAGTTGAAAAATACCCTTTAAAAGCCCAAGATACCATGAGAGTTTTGTTATTTTGTTAGTTGAGGCAAGAACTCAAACTACGAGTAATCTCTATGTCGAAAGCAGCTGTTTAAAAAAAATCGAGAATTCAAACTATTAATTAATTAGAAATTATAATAATTTTAATCTGAGTGAAAAAATTCAAATAATCGCTGTAAATTTCAAATGATTATTCGAGTCCTGATGAATTATTTATACTCTTCTAGTACTTATAATAAATAAATTTTATAAATATTTAAAAATGCTTTTGTTTGAACATAGAAAACTGACAGTTAGAGGATCTAGAGCAATAAAGGTAAATTACAAGATTTATTTATTTAATTTAAGTCCTACAGTGTAAATATTATTTTACTTCTGATTTATTTTAGCACGTGTTTATGATGATTACATATATTTTACTACTATTAAGATTATAAGGCCTTTATTTGATCATAACATGCATTGATATAAGAGATCTTTATAAGATTCACATCATCGAACGAATAGGTTCTTCTGGCAAGTTGGTTCGATGTTTTCTTATCTTTTCTTCACTCTTTTGTCGTTTTTTCGCATCTGTTTATTATAATCTTTACTATAATTAATTTAATCGCACATTTACTGAAAACGTTATTATTACATTTCCCCTGAACATTTTTTTTTATATTATGTGGTTACTTTTTTAAATGCTTTTTTAAAAATTATGTTACAAAAATACATTTATATCCTATGCATGTTGCCTTCGGAGTAAATGAGGTTAATGTAGGTTTGTTTCATAGTGTGACAATTTACTGTCCTAGCAGCATAGTCGCGACAGTGATAGAGCGGCAGCATCCTGCCCTCACGGCAACAATAAGCCTAGGAAAAAATTATTAATAGTTGGAAAATACAGTTACAAAGTTGATTTGGTGGATGAGGTTTGTGTCAAGTTGTATAAAAGTGGTAATAAACGTGACACTAACTTCACTGTCACAAATGTACTCAACTACCACGGGACTAAATTTATTTCCGACAGTCTACATCATGACCGTGGTGCGACAATTGCAGCTATGGGTGCAAACTTTTACCGTGTAGACTGCTTTTTATGCTTTATTCCATGTGATATTTATTATAATAAGTTTCTGTAGGAAGATGGTCCTTGTGGTGCTCAAGAAAGATACAGAAAATAACAGAAAAAAAATTCATTTGTTTCCAACGTTCCGCCTCACTCTAGTGCTTCATCAGGGCTAAATGATAACAAGATGCCATCATTTTTAAATATGAAAAGACAAACTAAGAAGAATATACATACAAAGTTATACAACAAATATTAAACAAAAAAAAAAAAAAAAGGTACTCAGTAAACTAAAATAATATAAATATAATATTATTAATAACAGTTGTAGTAATGAGAGACAATTTGTAATTCTCTCACTCATTACTAAACTTATTATTTTTTCAGTACTCTATTCGTTTATATTTATATTATTTTAGTTAATTGCGTTTCTTTTTTTTTTTATACCATTATTTATCTAACTTTCAATCTATATTCCTATAGATTTATCTTATTTTATAGTGTTTGGATCTTGTTCTTATTTAGCCCTGATGGAGCCCAGCAAAATGGGGCGAAACCTAACTGACTAATAAATATTTTTGTCAGCTATTTCGTGTTCCTCTTTGAAATGCCTCCCAGACCGTCTTACTAAAATTAATTACGTACGGGCAATTGATAAAATTCAAATATTATAATTTTCGATGAAACATCTTTTTTTTGTTTCTATTAAGGCGCGCTCTTTGTTAAAAAAGGAATAAAAATTAAAAGAAAAAAAAATTAATAATTATTCTCTGTGGCTCTAGTACTCTCACTCAGTCACCAATGGCTCTCGATACCAGTGATACGGCTAAAAGAGAAGCTCTGGGATCCCATAGTCCTGTCTTGCCATATAAATTTGGCTGACAGGGCTCGGTTTGTGGACCCATAGACAGGATGGCAATATTGTATATAGTTATTAATGTGATCTTGAAGATTTATTTTGAAATTGTAATTATTTAATTTATTTATTTTTCCATGTTTATTTATGTTTGTATGTTATTGTCCATTTTAGTTTTTATTTATCTTATATTATATTTATAATTATTATTTATTTACTTTTCTCTTTATCTAAAATGCATGTATAGCAGTAGTGAGTACTTACAGCCTTAATACTTATTGCCCTTGAGTGTGACAGACAGTATTATCTCAATAAACGTTTAAGAAAAAAATAATAGTTATTCTGTTATGTCTCCTTCAACTAGATGGATACGTTGGAATAAAGCGTGTTGCTACCATGCGTACTCACTTATGTAGTCCTTGGCTGATGATTATGTAACTACGTCATGAGATCGCTGGTTTCCCCAACGACGGAAGAGATTCATATTCCTCGCGCACGCTACATGCTTTTTCTGTATTCACCATTTATATTTGGAGAGGATGGTAAAATTAGTACCATTCAGAAAATATGTCGTATCTTTCTAACTGTAGATATTTTTTTTCCATTTCTTTAACTACCCAAATTTTTTATTTTTCCTCATCGAACGTTATCCTTCACTGTACTATCGAGTAAGTGTTAGGGATGCAAAATATGAAAACGTTTATCTTTAATGGATAAGGAGTTTCCTACTCCAGAGCTTTATCGTATGTTTTCTTTCAAGCCTTGAATGCACTTTGAATGCGGGGCTTTTTCAATATACTCGTAAATGAGCTTAGATTTTACAATTACCCCCTCTTTTTCAACAACCGTCGTCCTCAAGAAATGCCTATACCAATAGTGTTTAAGAAAACATGTTGATTATTCATTGCTTAGCGTTACGAAATCGCCTTTACATCTGAGAATCCTGAAGCTAGAGAAAAAGTTGGTGAAAAAGGAAATAATACCAGAAAAATTTAGGAATGAATATGGGTGATATAGTACTATGTACTGTCTCGGGATTTAGTCGGGATGCCAGGATAATCGCTGATGGCAATTATCCAAAAATAAGTTAATTAATTAATTTTATTGAGTCCTGTAAAACTGTTATTGTAATTGGATTCTTTTCCAAAGGCTTTTTGTGAGTTTACCAGTTCACCAACTAAATACCTTTATATTTATAAAATACTGCTACCATCAATTATATAATATAATAAGGGGTGGTATTGTATAGTGTAATAGTATATAAACAACATTAAGGAACAAAGTGTTTATTTACAATGATTGATAGATGATATTATTAAATTGAATGAAATGATCCAAACAAATGGTTTGCCATAAAATATGATTACTACAATATAACTTATTACCTTATATGTTCATATAGCTGCTGATCACTCTTTAATTTTTAAATTAAAATTTAAAATAAAAATCCACAGCAAAAATTCTGATTTATTTTATTTATCGATTGTTATGAGAACTTGTATTTAAAGGGTTTAACTTTGCTTCTTCCTCCCCCTCTCCTCTCCCCCACAAAAAATAAAATATATATATTTTTTTATATAAATTAGTCCGTCTAAATTCAATACTGAACTCATATGAATTTGTTGTGACCCTTTCATTCTGGATGTGTACGACATGCCTTCAAATGGTTCATTAGGTGATGCAAATATAATAACGAAAAATTACGGACCAACATTCCTGGTTTACGGACAGACAAGAGAATTTATAAGCTTATAATGAACAATTATAGATTCCATTTTCGTACTTAGGAAAAAAAAGGGGATCTGTTCGTGTATTTTCCAATTTGAACTACCGAAAACATTGTATATTCGAGTGAATGAACTTAAACTTTAATGAAACAGTGATAACAATTAGTGTAAAATATTTCGTTTTAATTTATTTAATTAGGTGTCTTTTATGAATCCATAAATGTTATTGCATTGTCTAGGAATATTTTCGGTGTAATTCGAATGCATTGCGTTTTATACTATATCATCAATACCAAATAGAACAAGGAACTTCTTATATGGAATTATATTAACATATGGAAATATTGCAATGTTGTTGTCAAATATTATTTTGGAATTTCTGGGCATCATACATTTCACTTGCATGGGAATTAGCTCTGAGGACATCAGGTATTATTTTATTATTATCAGATTTTTTTAACCTAGTTATTGTGTGTTTTTAAAACTTAATTATTCATGTTTTTAATTTAATTATAAGTTTTTGCAAACTTATTTCTTATCTTTTATATTGTTCTACTGATGTGGTTATTTTATTTTATTTTTTTATTTCGATGATTTCATTTAGTATACATCGCATTTGTGTAACGGATTGTTCATGTGTTGCGGTTCAATGGAGAAGGGAGGTATGAGAGAGGGGAATAGAGAGAATATCGTAAGCAGGGTTGAGAAAAAATAAAGAGAAAAAAATGAATGAGGAAAGTGTAATATAACTTTGTGTGAGAAGAAGAAGGTGGAAAGAAATTAAAAAAATAAAATATAATTGTTAACAAAAATAATATTTGAAATACGTTGTATTTAGGGTATAGTTAGTTATTATTTTAAAATAGAAAAAGTAGAAAAAAAAATGTATCTAGTATCTTTGATTAACTTATGCTGATGAATTTTTATTAAGTATTAGTATTACAGCAACCCGATGTATTTTAATGTATTAAATAAAATATTTCTCTCTCTGGTCTAATGAGTTCTTTAAGCTTTACTTTGTTGGAATACATTGCAAGTTCTGAAATTGACTGCTTAATAAACATCAAGAACTATTGGAATACTTCATGGTGGAGGAGTACATTAATCTCCCGATTTCCACGATATGAGAACTTCTCGGAACTCCGAGACGATTAGACACGAGCTGGAATAAGAACCTCTTAAGTGGCTAATTTAAATTCAGGGCAAGTTTCTCAGTCCTATCCTCTCTGAAGATATCGTGTAACTTACATCACATAACTTGTAACTTTAATCGAGGAATAACTTTTTATTTTATTATTTATAAATATATTTTTTTAGTATAATTATTAGATATAAAGTGTGATACTTTAATATTCTAGCTAGAGGTTGGGACCGCCGAGAATAGGAGGTACAGCTATATCAGCCCCGCAGTGTCAGTGAAGTGTTATCTCTGACGGCGGTATCAAGGTCAATGCGGCGGCTTCTGTCTAGCTATTCTAGTCCATACACCCCCTTCCCCCTCCTCAAAATAAAAGATTCGGGTTTTATTATTTCAGATAGTTTAATTACAATGTATATGGGATATTTCATGGTACAGATAGTTTTATTTCTTTTCTTTTTTTAAATCCCCAGCAGGACTGATATTTGCCTGTAATAATATATTTCTTTGTAGCGAAATTGCTCGGTGTTAAGGCAATGTGGTACTAACTCCAAGGTTTCGAATCTGGCTGTGGTAGATAAATATTTTTTTCGTGACTCCTTCGGTGTCCACTCAGCCTCATAAAATGGATACCCTCTATTAGGGAATAATCTAGCGTTCCAGATTCTGACCAAATCACCTCCTTGTACAACCGTTAGTATAGTAACAGTACTTCCTTACAAAGTACTGCACCCCTGAATCTACATGTGTTGTAGCAGTATAGATTTATTTATTTTTTAAAATATTTTTCATTATTACTAAGATCATAACACTCAGGAAATTTAACGTTTTAATATTTTATTACATTTAAAAATTTTTTTATTCTTAGATATTATAACCTATCTCATTTAACCCAGGGACACTACCCATATTCTGAATAGGAACATTACCTAATGTACAGGTGTATACCACGAAAAATGCCTTCAAAGCTTTTTTTAAAAATTATTTATGGATGTAATGTGTAATCTATAAACAATTCATCATTTGGCTAAAGTGTGAGAGCCTACAGAGTTAATAAGACTACACTTATAAAAATATATAATTACTATTTATAATTGAAGTATAAAAAATGTTTTGTTTTTACGATTATCACAAGGTAATTATAAGTTTGAAGGGAATAATTTGTGTTTTTTTTTAAAGGGAACCGAAAAATGGAAATTACTTGGAGTACTCTTTCGTAGGTTCGCCGAATCATATAGAATAGATAGGAGGCAAATTTAATTTATTTTTTCACCGAAAAAAATGAATTAAATTGAATTTTAGATAAGACAAAACTTTTAGTGTACTAAACATATCGCAGATCGGCATAACATTATCTGCAATTATTGTATTTTACAGGAATTTTCGGCTACTTTATTAGCCGAATTCAATTTTATGCATATCAGCAAAAAATTGAAAAAATATTGCTTCATTTTTTCTTCTAGTTTCATTGTGAAGCCGGCTGGTGAGATGACAAAGCAGAAATTCGGATTAGGCACCTCGAAAAACATATAGAATCTCTAAAAAAAATATATATATATAATTTTAATAATATGTAAATACACTTAATGATAATTCTATTTAAGCTCGATTAGTAGTTACCTATATTTGTTAAAAGTTTTTATAGGTTTATAATTTTTTTTTTCTTCTAAGACAGTTATTATTGTAATTCATTAAAATTATGTTGATTTAAAATATAATTCTTAACAAAGTAGTTATATTATAATTAATTTCACTTTTTACACTCGTTTAAAAATATAAAACAAATAAAATAAAATAATTTTGTTTATCATAGTATAACTGATTATCAATTTTTAAAAGAAATGATATTTAAATAATAAGCATACGATTGAGAGCTAAGGTTTAAGAAAGAAGTAAGAGTGAAAGTGAAATTTGGAATTTCTCTCTTCTGACTCACAGCCGGTTTGGTTGAAGACAATCCACCAATATTTTTGTCGTATTGAAAATACAACTAACAAAATTGCTTTGAAGTCCTTAGAAAAACAATTATAATTATAATTTACTAAAGTTTGAAAACTATTCATAACATTAAATTATATCTATTGTTATTAACACTTCACATCATGACCTTAATGGAAACTGATTTCGCTTTGATGCCGTTTACATAATATCCTGAGGTTATAATAGACAGTGCAATATCCTCTGTTCCATATGTAATTCCATTTATCGGCAGTACATAGACAAGATAATAGATAAATGGATCACATAAGCTGTAATATTATTCCATGTCTGATATATTTAGCTCGAGAACGATATCTGATTTACAGCATCTACTGAATTCATTATAGAACATGCAATTTCATTGAATATGCTCCATAATTTCCATTTAAGACATTTCTATTATAAATGGTACGTTAGAAGAAATACTGACAAAAATATTAAGAAGCCATTAAGCTATAAAAAAAAAATAAATAAATCAAACAGGATGCCAGTACATAAAGAAAATATAAATACACTTATGTATATATGAGTATATCCTGAGAGACCATGAGGAATTCTTGGATGAGCGGGAGTAGAGGGTATCATGCCGTTTTTCAATTTCAGGTGCTTTTTAAATATTCAGCGGGGAAGGATTGCCTTTTTTGTATTATGATCTCCTCTTGTGAGATTGTGACATGTCATACATCAATCAACCTACTTGCTATAGTTATCTGTTTGAGAAGTCAGATAAGTAACGCTACCAAGGAGGTCGGTGGAGGGTTTCGTGCTATTTTTTAAATTCCATGTGGATGTTGATTGCGTTTTTGACAACTTATTAGACGGGTTCGTTTTTCAAAGGTAGAAAAAGGTTGTTCAAGGTTTTTCTGATTTTACCGAATAAATAATGAGCTGGAATATTTTAAGAGACACGCAAAGAAATCAAGATCTTCTAAATGTAGTTTAAAAGAAAAAAATAATTAGTGTCCTGTAAGACAAGTAACGCAGTTATTTCCCACGACTTCCATCATGAATTTATTAATTACTCTAAAGAGTGAAGTCAGAATCTTATGGAGGCTTCCTGCAACGAGGGCTTATCCACTACAGATTATTCTTTTTTTTTATAGTCGTTTTTATTGATTAATACTTAAAGATTGACAAAAGGCTCCAGTGAGGGATATATGGTATATGTTAAGGAACAAATATCTTTTGTAAGATTCTGTGAAGTTATTTTGATTTCATTTCTTAAATATTACTAGTTTTAAACAGGAAGAAAAAACTTAAAAAGCCAATAGAGCAAATCAACATATATTTATAAAAATATATCTATAAAAATAAGTGGTTCATGTATTTGGTTTAAAAAATAAAGTACATATAAACAAGTTTTGTACAATTCAGAAACAATATTCAGTATGGTCTACATTATTCTGTAAGCTAAATTCTTAAGGCAGAAAATCCTCAATATTATGTGGGTTTTTTTTTGTGGATTCAAATTTAATAATTCTGGTTTGTTTGGAAAATTATCTTTCAAAAATTGTTGTTTGTTGGGATTAATGTATCTCCACAAAAATGTCAATGCATAGATACAAAGCTGATTATTGAGGGGATTATGGATTATGGGATCTTTGTCTAAAATATTTTAAAATCTCAATGCAAGAGTAGTTTTATTCAGAAGTGGTAGGGCATACGTAAATAAAATAAAATTAAAGATGTGTAAAACCCCAATTTCAGACTTCATGCAAAAAAAAAAAAAAAAAAAAAAAGATGTCATTATTCAAATCAAATGAAAGACACCCTTTGATATCAAAAATACTTCAATAATCTCACTAGAAATTAAGATACCACATCAAAGGATACCAGTATAGTGGCAAGAAGCAGTGGGAAGTGACCCAAGATTACAACTGGGTTTCCAGGACCCTGAAATAAGCCTACAGAATTATGGCGAGTCCTACTATTTTAAGAATAGTTTCATAATGGATAATTGATCATGGAAATCATGGGAAATGAAAACTTGATGGTATTATACCTAGTGAAGTTTTTTAATAATTCATGAAAACTGAATGATTTTATACCTTATGAAGTTTTCAATTTAATTATTATTTTATTTATTTTTTATCAAAACACAGTCTAGTTAAATTTTAATTTCATTATATTCACTAATTGCATCGGCTCATGCCTCTCTGTTGCTAATTACTTCCAGCGGTTTATTCCCATGCCTACAGGTCGCCTTCCACATGGCCCAGCCATCTGAGACTGGGGTTTCCCCACATTTTCCCCTCTCCTGGCTTTCATTAAGCAGTTTTCTTGGACTTATTTTTGGTTCTATCCTCTCCACATGTCCCAAACATGCAAGTGTACACAGCAGAATGATTCTCTCATTGGTTCGACATATCCTCCACCTTCGATATTGTTTGGTGGCCTCGTGTACTTTTAAGCGATTGCAGGAGTTCAACGCCCCCAACCAAATCAGATAAAAATAATTTCGAGCAGTTTTGCAGCACTATGACCATTGAAAAACAAACCCACGTCTAATAAGTTGTCAAAACCACAATCAACATCCCACTGAGCAGGTCATTCATCATCCAACAATTCATCACGATCTATTAGGATATACTGATATATGCATAAGTGTATTTCAGTTTAATTTTATTGACATCCTGTTTAATTTTTTTTTATAGCATAATGGCTTCTTAATATTTTATGTCAGTATTTCTTCTGACGTACCATTTATAATGATAAATGTATGTAATGAATATTGTTATGGTGACATCAGAAATAACACACGCAGTATTTTTAACAGAACCAGCAGGAATATACAAGGGATAGTTCTTAGGATAATTAGTTAAAATTCAAGCTCAGAGGCAGAGGATGTGTCAGTCAGTACCAAATGTGTGAATTATTTGCACCATTTACGCCGAAATCGTCAAGAAGTGTAAAATATTACCCATTCAGGACGTGTTGGACCAAAAAAGTGTGTAAGGGGATATGGATTTGTCTTAAAATTTAATTTTCTATTAGAATTACGACTTCCTGTAGGAAATTTCGGTTAAGTGGGCTGAAGAAGGTTATATTTATATATAAAAAATTAAATATATCGGCAAAGGGCAGACGAAATGCGACGGTTGTGACCTAGCGGTTATTGTTTATTTTTTTTTTTATCAATTAAAAATTGAAAAAATGTAGAGTTTAGTGTTGAGAGGTTTAGAGAGACAGGTGAACCTGTACAATTGGACACACTGTGTAATGTAAGCTCAATTCCAAGTTCTTTGGTAACTTTGTTCTATGGATCAGACTATGTTGATAATGGATCACGTTTTTTTTGTAACTAAATTATTTAATGATGATATTTCTAAATAATATATCAAACAAAGATTAATAATTTATTAAAACAGTTTCACGATAGTGCTGGGTACAAGATAAAAATTGTGATAAGACAAGAACACATTAGCCCAGGACGGGCTATTCACATGAGGGTACAGTTGATCTATTCGCTTGTCGCAAACCATAGATTTTTTCGTACCTGTTACCTAACTCGGGGGCTCTCATTCCACATGGACTGCTGCCTAATACCCGCATTTCAGAGCCTCACTGACATTCGGTGGACTTGAAAAGAAAGTGCGTCTGCCTGAAATAATTACTTGTGAAAAAAATTAATTACAGCTTTGAGTTTCATGTCCCACTACATGGCGTGTTACTGACTCACCATTTTCCTGATGCAATTCCTCCTTTTTTCCGACTTGCTTCCTGATTTCAAACAGCTCATTTTATTTTGCGGAGGTATTTTCTTCCTATTTTTTTGATTTTGCTTCGTGGACGCCTGCCAGAAACCAATTACCACATCTGGAGATCAAACAGCTTTTACTACGGCATTTCCTTATTCACCTCATGTTTTTCTGATATTTTTATTACGTTCTTGAGATCCTTGTTTAGTAACTCAAATTTTCGGAATGTTCTGCCTTAGTTAGTAATATTACAAGTATTTTATGCGACGATCAGATGTTCTAGCCGAATATATTGCTCTAATAATTATTTTACATTAAAAAAAAAAACATAAATATTCTTTTTGACAACAAATTGAATAGTATAGCTTGAACATGAAAGAAAAGTGAAGCCAAAAGAGGTGATATTTGTGATAAAGTTCAGGTTGCGTGATAGAAAAGTTGAGCCAATCACCGACTGCCTTCCATTTTAGTTTATATTGCAATGGTGGACATTTCTATTAAGCTTAGCGTAAACAGGTCAACCTCCTACTTTTTTGCTTCACAGTTTCTTCGAAGAAATGTTGCGTATATTCTCCTTGCCACTGAGTGTTAAAATAGGCATATGTATGAGCCTCAACCACTAGAGGCCAATAAAAATATAAATCGATATAATAGGTATACAAAATAAAGTTGATTGAATTATTACAAAATAATTTATATACAAGATAAGAAAATTATATTTAAGTACAAATAAAGTAAATAACATTCGCACTTATGTACACTATTTACATTCAGCCTTGAGAACCCCAAACCAAGCTTTGCCATCCTCGAATGATAGGCTGAATTGAGGTTCCAAGAGATCCCAGCGCTTCTCTACCGGTTGCGTCTCTGGTATTGAAGGCCAGTGGAGCCTGAGCGAGAACACTTGTGCCACATTCCCTCAGAGAAAAGAAGCTGGCCATTGATAGGGCTAAAGTCGTTTTAACCTTCTGGAAGGATCATACGTTAGAACTAGTACGACAGTAATAATAGGATAGAAAAAATCTGCTGCCAATGACAGTGACTGTGACAGTTGTCATTTCACCATGTTAATGTAACTATTCCGTTTTTTTTTACCTATCTTCAATTGTAATTAACTCTACACCGCCTTATGTATTAATACATTCTCGCCAACTTATTACACAGCTGGTACATGTGTTTTGCGTCGCCAAAAAATGGATCATCACCAATGTTACTCCCTTGAAAAAAAAATAACTGCTGTTATACCGACATCATCCTCAATGCCAGTTACAAGTCTTTTTGCTGAATTAGTGGGGTTCATCATCGATAATCGCTGGAGCGTAAGGAGTTGTAGGACAATTTTGAAGTGAATTAGAAAGGGAGGTCATTGCCATTGCATTTGTGTCAGGACCTGGCACCTCATCAGGGCGTCTGGTCTGAAATGGAAGGAAATAGTCTTCCACCAGGGCGACCGCTTTGGCCATCTGTGGGTAATTTTCTTCTTGGTATCCTTGATGAAAATTGTTCGTAGATGGGTTACGATTTAAAAACGAAAAACAAAAAGAAAAATAGTGATTGGCCTCGCAACGAACTGCTTGATAGTTGCTAAATTGCCTAGATTATTAACCTTCGGGTATTTATATCCTCTCATACAGATACTTTTTTTAAAATTATTTTATGAAGCAATATAATTGTAGATAAAAAGTCTTAAAGCAGAAATCACCGGCTATTAAATGAAGTAAATGGTTATTCATTCATTTGGAAACAAAGCTGGTGTGAACAAAAAAAAAATGCACATCCGTTGAACTGGATTCTTGTCCCCATTAAAATTGGGTAACTAAAGCAATGTTAGAATTTTATATAATAAGAAAAAAAAATACTGGATTGATATCGCTGTATAAATTTGTATGGGTTAAGCTTTAACGCATTTAGTAACAAAAACTAATCGATTACGCTCTACGTTAAATGTCTGTATGTAAAATAATGCTTTAAGGGAAGTGAAAAACATCTTTTAAACAACTTTTTTTTTTTTTAATAAATAGTTTTTATTTAACCTTTTTCTCAACGTAGTGTCTCGCCTAGGTCTCAATGAGACCACGCTTGGCCGTAGCCATCCTGAACTGTGTGTTCTAACCTAAACCTAAAAATTTGTGGGACCGCCACTTATTGAAAAAAGCCAACACCGGATTTGAATTGGCGTCGCCAGCAGATCTCAGGTTAGTAAGACTGTGCCTAACGACCTGAGGTATGGACGGCCCACATTCTTTATTATCACCTTAAATGTCCAACGTTTCGGTCAATATGACCATTGTAATGGACTACTAAACAACAACTTTTATTATACATTAAGTTCTAAAAATTAGAATATCAGAAAATATTGATTATATGGTACACTGAATTTTAATACATACACAAGAAATTTGAACCAATACTATTCAGGAATTTTATTACTGAATAATATGGTAAAATGTTATGTTACTATTAACAATTAACTTTGATATGAATTTTAATAATAAAAAAAATAAGAATGTAGACTAAATTACAGTTTGCAATAAATCAATTATTTGCCTTACTTCAATAAATCAATTATTTGCCTTACTTCAGGTAGGTTAAAAATACTGTGGGATAATAGTGTTAAGTTAATCCGTAATAAAAGTAAATTGAATGGAAAAGTGACAAAATAGGTAATTGATTATAAGATAAGGCAAGCTTATTAATAAATTAATATGATTCCCTATTATTTTATTGTTTAAAATGTTGATTTGACTAAATTTATTGACCTGGGCAGAATAGCATGCAAAACGTTTTTAATTGCTGGATTTGAGGTGTAAATTCATATTTAAGGTATACTAATTTTCTTGTAATAATGATGTTAAAAATTAATGTATAATAAAACCTATTATTTAATAGATTGTCCCTGAGGACGGCCATACTTTGGAATTTAAATTAATAATAAAGAATGTTTGAAACTTAACTCGGATACAAATTATTATATATTAACAAAAAACAGTTTCGTAGAAGCATGAAGATTATATATAAAATAAAGAATAAACAGTTTTTTTTTTTTCAAACACTCAACAAGTTGTTTTGAAATATTTTACGAAACATTACATCTTTTAAATAGTGCTATTGTTAATTCCAAGAATATGCTTAGTTGGGATATAATTACAGATTTCATTAAAATTATTTGTTTCAAAGAAGAAACTACATTCCTTGTACCAATGAAGTCTTAAGATGTCGATGAATTCAATCAGTTTTGGTTGGTATAGTATTTTAAGTTTCGCATGAAATATATTCAATTACAATAAAATGTTACATAATGAGAAGATAAACACCGTTATTTACGAACATTATGGAGATTGAAATAACCAAGTATTGAGGACTTGGTAGACTTGATTAAAGAGGTAACTCGCATAATAATCGATTCCATTTAAGCAATAGAATACATCATAATTGGATTTTGAGAATTAAATCTAAATAATTATGTGAATCTATTTTTCGCATGCATATTTGTGAATCTAATAGTTCAAATTGGTTCTTTATGATAGTTATAAGAATTTTTTCTTTAGGCTGTCATGCAGGACGGAAAACGTTTAAAATTCCTAATATCATCCTGTAGTCAATCTGAGCCCGTGACGTCACCGTCAAAAATCAAACCAAACTTCTCGGGCAAACCATGCCCAATATTTAACTTGGCAAGTCTGCCGCAAAGTGTTGGCCAAAAAACCACGGCCTACACGCGATGAGAATACGGTGCAGACATGGTTGCACACTCTCTTATCGATGTAACGAGATTCCTCCCACTTCTTTCGCGTACGCATAAGTAAATGTGTTTTTCTCGGCACACCTATATTTTGAAAAATGTTTATCCGTTGTGCCAAGATTTGGAAGAAAGTTAGGGATTAATGTTGACAAAGTTTTAATTTTAGCTCTTTGGCGTGACACTAATAATTTTCGAAAACGGTATGTCAAATTTTAATAATAATCCAAATTTTCAAATATAGATGAAACAGTATGGGCACGGTCCAGTATTAATTTTATCGAATTTCATCAACGAATTTTCCTTACACCTGCGGAATATTAATATCCTAGCTATATCATGTTTTAACATCTCGTCCCGTAATTTTTTTTTCAAATGACCAATCATTAACCCTCAAATTTAGGTAATTAAATACTCTATGGAATTAAATTAAATTTAAAATCACTATAATTAATTATTATCATGTTAGAACAGGCTGTAAGTTGTATTGTATATTCAGTATTTAAATTTTACGTTATAGCAAATATTATCGAATAGGGTAATCTTGACCTGGGCAGAATGCCTTGCAAAATGTTTTTTAAAATTGATGTGGATGTAAAATTGTCCTTGAGGAGCTTTGGAATTATATAGAAATTTTGATTAATAAAATAACTTAAATTGGATTATATTTTTTATTAGAATACTTTAAACTCGTTATTTAATTGTATATTTGTGTTTTTTTTTTTAATATTTATAAATATCTCAAGGATACACATTAAAAAAATCGAAGCAGTTAGTGTTAAAGTAAGGAATCCTTCTGTTATTCATTAAGTCCTAATTCACACCATACCTAGTCCGATTCACAAAATCGTCAAGGATTTAGTCGCATTAGTAGAGAGACCTTGAGGATGTAAGGATATACGTTTGGTTAGCAATCATGCTCTAAAAACTTAATGTGTTGATGTCGTCAGAAGGGTTTTTGAGAAGCAATGTATTGACGCGCTTCTCATAAGAAAAAAAATCTTTTAATGGGACCATATTATAAATCAGCTATAAGTTGGTTATTGTATTTTTTTTCTCGTATAGTAAAATTGACAAGTTATGTATGCCATTGACCTTGGAATTTAACTGTTATTTCTAGAATTTAACTGTTTCAGTTATTTATTGTTTTTTTTAAACGTTAATTTGTTTTTAATTAAAGAAATGATGAAAAAATATATCAAGATGAATTAATGACCCTGGATCTTAGTCACCTTCCCATATTAACGCTACTCGGCCAGAACAATACATTAAGTTAATTGGAAATTAATTATTTAATTTAGAAAATTCGGTAAATAAACGTTAATTTTCTAAAACCGATAGATTCATCATTTTGATAGAATTATTCATCCGGAACTTGGCACTAGTAGTGAAAGTGTGAACTCTACCCTTGACACCTCCCTATTTTCGGGTTTTCCTTATGCTAACTCTATTTTTAACTAATGGTTATTTTCGAGGGAGCCAACCATTTTTTATTTATGATACAATATATTTAACTCTATTATTTTATCCTCCTTTTCACTCTGATATTACTAATTAATATAAAATAACTCAATATCAACCCCTATACACCTCTTGGTCTTAGAAGAGAAAAAACTACGGAAGAGACATAATATAATTGTTAGGGAATAATTAATTCAAAAACTCGAGTCTAAAATACCAGCAAATAACTCACCAGTCAATTCTTTGCCTCCTACCACCATGGTTTCCTGATGTTTGAATTAGCGAATCGTCTATCGGTTAATTTATGCCAGTATTTTAGAACCTTGAGGCCTTGTGATTTGATTCTAAATTCTAGGAAATCAAATTGCCTTTAAAATTTCCTTCATATTTATTTTTCAAAAACCTGCTGCGGTGTGGGCATGACATAACTCCCGCTAAACCCTCCTATTGTTTCAGAACAGATATTTCTGTATAAATTACTGTAGTAATAGTTTCCCGTACTAAATTTCCAAATAAACCATTCAATTGATCGATTTACTAACCCTGATTTTAACGTTATTTTGCTTATGTAAAGCAGAAATATAAAAATAATAACAGTTTACTAAAATTCACACTCTTAATCAGTCATTCAATGTTAAACTGAATAATATAAGTGATTTTGTGTCTGGTGAAACGGAAAAACACACTGCACATGCGCCCGGCAGGTTACTTATCCTGAGAACAGATATATTATTAATGCGTTTTTCATCATTCGCCATTTTATTTCTACGATTCTATACGAAAAATATTATTTTATCTAAAATATTTAGCTCTACAACGGTATATAATACGTCTATATTACTATTCTTTTCTACAGAAATGTGTTTTCAACCTGGAAAAAAAGTTTTTCCATTTATACCCTTAAGCAAATTATCAAATCCTTTCATAGTTAATTCTTATCCATTTTTCAATACTTGTAAAAATGAGAGATGGTAATCTGTTTCAAATAAACAAAATTAAAAGTACTTTAGAGAAAGATTTATTCAAAGTTTATTCTTTAAGCCCAATCAAACTATTCCAATGAGAATAAGAGCTAGCTGATATTTAAGAGCACTTTATTTCACATTTATATACGTATTTTAATCAAAATCGTTCAACCCGTTTTTTGAGAAAATCAAAAAAATTCTATATTTTTAATTTTGTAAAGTTGCACTTCAATTCAATTCAAAATTGAAGTTGACTTCTCAGGCATATCATTTCTTAGTTATATAATTTTATTTTCTTATAACTTTTCGTTTTTGAGCTAGGATGTTCACATTCACACAGAGATTATTTTCTAAGTCTTGGTTACTTGAACTAAGGGAACCTTAAAACTTGTACTTTCGTTGAAAACTGTTGTATTTCTTACATAGGTATGATTTTTAAAATACAACACATTTAACATTCATCTATAAATAATTTTACATTTAGTTTCTATCACAGAAGGCAACGCATTTCTGGTTGTTCTAAGACTCTTACTAAATAGCTAATTGATTTTTCCACCGATTCCTAATCTGTGAGTCCTAGTGAAACCTTTATGGTATGATACATTTAATAGCATTAAATTCTGCGTCGAATAATTATACAGCATATCATTTATTAGTATATTTGGTGTAAAATATGCCATAAACCCTTTTAACAAAAAAAAATAAATAAATAAAAACAAATTTTATTTTTAAATTTAGCCTTAAACTTCATATGAATCCATAATTGACGTGCAAAAGGAATTTCTGCGGTCCTTAAATGGGTATGTCACGGTTATTAGTTTGATCAAGTAAGAAAGTAGATATTTTCATTTGAATATATTCATCTTTCGGTTTTTCGCTTAAGTATTAATCGGTGGATCTTAGCGAAGAAGTTATTACAAAACCAATTAAATAAACTTTGATGAAATAAACAATAATAAACTTAAATGAAAGTTATAATGTTTGAATTTGCTGCCAACCTGTTAGCTATCGAACTTATCAAAGGGCTCTTTTGGTGCACCCATATGTTTGTTTTCAATTAGAACTGCCAGAAAATGAATATTTGTGCTTTTCGTATTTTAATTAATTCCAGAATTTCTCCAATAAATCCATTCATTAATTACCTCTTGTTTAAGATTGTGTATTTTAAAATTCAATCGATTCGGTGTAAACACATTGTTTCAATTGTTGTTAATTAATTTTAGCAGTTTATTTTATATTTAACATAACAAAAATATATATTTATGAATACATTACATGTCTAGATAATAAAATAAAAAAATTACGGCTAAAAATAATAGAACGAAAGTTGAATTAATAGGTTATGCAGTACTACTTATATGAATTTTTATCATCTATAACCTATATTGTTGACGTTTAGTTTTATTTTTGCCTATGTTTATTTGGTTCCTTTTTATAATGTAAATAGAGTAAATTGAATGTAATAGCCGGAAAAAATCAAAAGAACAAAACAAGCGTGTGTATTTGTATGTGTACTTTTGCTTTCTTTGTTTGCCACGCGTTTGTAAAAGTTTTGGATTTGCGGCAAAGAGCAAACGTTTAGATCGAGAATAAGCGATATGTAAGCCACGTGCTCAGGTTGATCCTGTAACTTATTATAACGTTTTCATTGGAATGCACCGTTTAGGAATTATTGGTAACGGGGGACACCTCATTTATTGGAAGGGGGGACCTTCCAAAAAAGACCGATCCGTTACTTTACCAAATTAATTAACTAATTAGTAAGAGTTTTAGAACCACCAGAAAGTGTGATATAAGTTTCGTGTTAAGTGTCATATAAACTTATTTTTTTAAATTATTTCCAAATGTATGTTCCATGAGATGGACTTTATGCATCTGGCTTCTGTATTATAGTAACAATTTTTTCTGTTTTATCTTCAGTTCTTTTTTTACCCCTACCAGATTCTACTTTTCGTTAATTCTATAAAATTTTGATTTTTTTTTTTTTTTGTTCTCGATTGTCTGCCACTTCAAGCAGAGTATCTAGATACCGTGTTATGTCATGGACGTAGAATAAAATAATTATGGTAAATATTTTTAAATATGTGTGATTATATTTAATCACTAGTCAGTACAGTATGTTGAAAATATTTTTTGAAATGGCAATGTTAAAGATTGTCATCAAATTTTATAATTAAATAATTGAACTGTGGACAGAAGTAGAACAGGCAATTAGCTAAGACAGCAGCTCGAGGGCATTGGCCTGCAGGGTCAGCGAACATTAAAATTTTTATAATAATTCTAAGTTGGAGATAAAATATTAATGTAAATTATAGCAGCATTTATTGATTGTAGTTTAAGAATTTTTGAAAAATATTACTGGTGTTATAGGTTTTAGACAAAAGAAAACAAATTCGGTTCGTGTAGACTGTTGTCAAATTTCTGTTCGGGTATAATAGACCGAATTCTTAATCTGATTTTGAAGAAACGTTCAGGGATTGTGTGTGTTGGTATCTAGTTGGCCCTCAATCGATTTTATCACATTAAGTTACCTATATTCAAAAAGCCTCGTTCGATTGGGTCTGATTTCGGAGTTTGGTGTAAAATGGGTCTAGTATTAATTTTATCAGATTCATTCTATTACTTATGTTTAACGATGTGTGTAAGTGTATAATTCTCATTTAACAAGTACTTTTCCTGGCGTGAATATTTTAAACACGGCCCTCCTGTAGATTTATACTTAAGCTACAATACAAATTTAGTACATAATGAAACTTTGAAATGTTCATAATTATATGCTTAATTAATCAACCTAAAATAATGCAATAATTTTGTATATCCTGTTATTAATATATATCTTAAAAGATTATGATTATTGTATTATTGCAGATAGAAAAAAATGCCAACTACTGAGTAGAAATAGCGAGAAAACTAGTCTATTAGTACAAGAGCCGGGAAGAAAAAAAGGCAGTTACCTCATCCCAATTTTGGATTACTTCAACGAAAACAATGTATAATTAATAATCAAAATTGGTGAGTCTGCCAAGTATAGATAGGGGGAATAAAAAATGTCGGCTGTTTCAAAACCTTAAAAAAACATTAATTTTTCATTTGGAGCTCTATATCTTAAAAACTACCTAGAACACTAGAAAATCTAAGAGCACATTATTTATCGTTATTCGGACAATAAATTTGATTTATGAAAAACTTTATTTCACAAACCATTTGACGTACAGATATCCGCCAGCGCTCAAATTAAAGCTAGTCAAATTTACTATAAAATAGTTAATAATGTTTATCCTTGTACGACTAGTAGTTTTTATGATATTTGACATAATAAACTCACAAAATGTTAGTTTCTAGTTGTTCTTATAAAATGTTGGATTTTTGATAAAATATTTCTCTAGATCCATAAGACGCACATATGTCTGCCAACAATCAAAATAAAGGAAATTTAACTTTCTATAAAGTAGTTTATGACACTTATGAAGATACCCTACGAAGGTAGGGGTAGTAGTTTTTTGATATTCACCTATGAATATAAATTTGGAAAATGAAAATTTGTCCTAACAACTATATATCAATTTATATTAGCAAATTTCATGAAAACTACTACTCCTACGAAGATAAACATAATAAACTACTTTTAGCTCATTAAACTAGCTTTAATTTGAGTGCTAATAGACATCTGTACGTCAAATGGTTTTTGAGATATAGATTTTTCAAAATAAATTCACTAACTACTGATCTTTTAGTGCGTCCCATCAAACATTTTTATGAAATGTTGCTTTTTAAAAAGCTATATCTCGAGAACTATTTAACGTAAATAACTCTTTTAGGGCTCATATTTTAGCAAATTTGCTCTTCTTTAAATGACGTTCTCTTAGATCTTCTTATGTTGTTCCTATTTTTTAAGATATAGAGCTCGGAATGAAAAATTAATTTTTTTTCGCTTTTAAACAGCCCCCATTTTTTATTTCCCCTACCTATACTTAGCAGACTCATTAATTTTGACTAGTAATTATACATAGTTTTCATCAAAGTAATAAAAAATTGAAGTGAAATAACTGCCTGTTTCTCCTCTTGGGCTCTTGTACTATACGTACTTTTTTTCGTGTGTCATTTTCACGTCAATTTTTTCAAGTCAAAAATCAAGTCATAACTAGGTATGCCATATGCAATTGTTTTAAATGTAAATATAACTAAATGATTAAGGGCTTGAGTTTATAAATTTTAAATTGTTTTGGAATAACTATTCCAAACTGTTGAATAAAAATAAAAGAATAATTATTAAAATAAAATATAAAGTATAAATATTATCTCTTTAAAATTTTGAACAATATTATCCGTTAATTCTCGCAATCGCGGATTCTGAACTGAGGAGGGATACATGTTCTAATCACCTACAGATATAAATTTAATCAAACATTTTAAAACTTCAGCACGATTTTGATGTAGCTCAGAGAACCGCTAGTTGATCCTCTCTTAGCACATGATATTTCCAATCCATCTGTTCCTGTTCTACCGCTGACTTCAGGATCAGCCCATTCGCCGATATTATAATTAGCTTTGTCACTACACATTCTAGAGGGTATTCACATTCTACACAGAGAGACTGAACTTTGTGACTAATTTTCAAAGTAAGTTACCTTTAATTAATAAATACTTGCATTTACTTATTATAACTCCATTCTGTGTCTGGCCAATAAATCATGGGAATGAAAAGACTAAAGCGAGAATTCAATAAATGTCAATTTATTTGAAAACCAATTGATATAATGGTCTTTAATTAACTGATGTTTGAGTAGGAGGAGGTGGATCCATTCCCAGGTTGAGAGCTTAATCGAAAATATCATTAGTGGGCTATCACACGTAATGGGGGGAATTTCCAGTAGCGATAGGTCAACAGGTCCGGATATAGTCTTTCACACCCACTGAAAAATATGAAGTGAAAATATTAATATTTTTTTATTCATGATATAGTTTTTTAATAGTTCAGTAATGATTAATGAACAAAAACAAAAAAACTGGTTTGTCAAACTTCGATTGTTTATCGTTTACTTTTTTTTTTTTTTTTTTTTAGATACTTAAGAGTGTTTTTAAAATCATCCAATCAATTATATTTTTCTTTTCTGATTTTCAGCAATTTTATATTAAACTGAAGGAGAGCCGGTTACTCTAAATGTTATACTTATGAAGATGGCTTATACGATTTACCCGAAACACAAGAGAAAGAATTAATATTTTTTCTTCTTTTTTTCCTGATGAAAAAAAATAAACAAAAATATTGTTTTAAATCGTCGTTATAGTCTCCTATCACTTTTAACTTTCATTTAAAAAAAAAAATGAATTTTCAAAATCACCGATATATTCTGAATTACATTTCCAGTAATTATCATTTTGTAATACATTTATGTAATACAGAGTGTGAAATTCTAGGACTTTATACGAGTTTTTAAGCTTTGTTAGTTATGTGGTGGATTAAGACAATCAGTGGTTAAAATATCTTTAATTAAATGAATAAGAATTGTTCAAAAGTTTTTGGGAGATATATTAAAAAATATTATTTTGTAATCATTCTTTTTGAATATAATCGGAAGTTTTCACATACCAGTCAACGCTTCTACAATTCATTTATACTACATACCTCAAAAGTGAGTTTGAAATTTTTCTGTAAACTACGGTCATGTCAGAGTTCCTTTTAGACTTTTAAACTTTATCATTCATCCCTGTCATTTTAATGGAGGATTTTAGGATTTACTACACTTGCACAACCTCTCTAAATTGAACTAAAGAAAATTTGTTTTGTGAGTTGAATTCGTGCTAAATGGTGTATCTTTTTGGGATCTTGTCTTTCTTCTCTTGTGTAGCCATTTACTTTCATATATTGTTTTACGGTTTTTAAGAACTGAAAAAAACAAAACAAAATGAAGCAATTATAACAAACTATCATATAGTCTAGTGACCATATTATTTTTAATGGTTAATAACAATCGATATGAAGTATCGGACAGTAGCGAATGTTCTGTTCTGCTAGCGACTGTTGGGCACCGCACTTCGCGTGCAACTAATCGAGATCAGAGGAACGGACGAAATACCTTGGATAGTGGTCCCAGCTCGGGAAATTGAGGAATAATAAGCGGCAGCACGGAGGGTCCGGGTCACAGGGTGTCATAAAGGACCTTTGTTGTGACCTCCCCCTGGTTAGGTAGTTATTTTGGGATTAAGACCCTAAACCCTTACAGTTCTTGATGCCATTCATTTATTAATTAACAAAAAGAGAAAAAGATTCAATCCCAAAATATGTTCTATCCGAGGTATGAAAAAATCATACTTAGGTTTGTATTTTGAAGAAATATCGTTCAATTTGGTATTGATATAGAAATTTCCACTGTATGGAGTAAGCTGACTTTGGTGAGATGAATATACCACTTCACACACGCATGTATATAGTTTACCAACGCACATTTAAGTAATTTGATTACTTGACTCAAGATAAAAATCAAATTATCTTAAACCAGCACTTTTATATTAAGCACTCTTGATAAATATTATTCGTCCAAACACGGTTATGACGCTAAGAGTAAGTTGATTTATTATCCAACCGTTTCCTAAATCATTAACATGCCTTAGTGTCATTTATTATTTATACCCTTTACCACCAAGAAGGATAAATAGTTCTGATGAATTAAATATTAAATAAAAAAAGTAATAATTAAATAAATTAGAATAGACTTGGTAGTAAGGAATTCTCCAACCATATATATAAAATGACTTATTAGCACAGTATTTTTTTTTCTATCATAAAATAAATTGTTTTCCTTCATTTACCATGTTGGGTTAATAAAACATAAAAATCAACATACTTAAGGTTGAAATACGCGCACCTCGTCAATGGATTTTTTTCTTCTCTTTAAGGTGAAGTACTTTGACCAAATGTTAATTTTTTTAGGATTGCAGAAAAATTATCCAGAAAAAAATCCTATCTTAATTAACATTAACTTGGTGTATAATATTATACTTCTTAAACTCTTATAAAACCATAATTGTATATTTCTGGTAGAAAATATAATCCTCGACTCACTAGAAATAATCCACCATCACATGCATGGCAACAGATGAAGACAAGTTTTAAAAAAATATTTATTACTTTTTATATTAATTATTTTTTGTGTTTATTACTTATTATTTATCGCTTTCATTTTCTTGTATGCATTTATTTATATCCTTGGAAATATTTGTAGGGTTGCTTTTTTTTTTTTACTTTAATTAAATGTGACTTACGTGCCAGAATTCGTTAGATTTGTATATGTTTGTATTCCTACTTTATTTATTACGTTATGAATTTTTAACATTTATATTTGTAAAAGAGGAAAAATGAATTAGGATAAGGTTAAATTTATTGTATTTTATATTATAAAATTTAAAAAGCAATTCTTTTCTAGTAATAAGTGACATGTAGCAACCAAATGGAATAAGGCTGCATGAATTTTTTGAATAAAATATTTCTATCTTATTTCTTAATTAGGAAGTTTGGTGGTTACGGTGTACTTTGGTGGCTCACTAAGCCCATCCATCATATTCATGCTATTAGGGGGCCTCGTTAACGTCAGTGATTTTTTTCTTTTTCACATTTATTATGGGATCCGCGTCAGTTACGTAATTGACAATTAGTACATAGATTGATGTAATCGTTGAGCTAAAAAATGACTTGCAATTCACGAGTTTAAGAGTTAACAGTACCCAGCGACACCCCTTTGGTAGTTTTGGGTTACGTCCACAATCACTTTAGTAGGTCCCTCATCTAGTTCCTTTTTGTCCTGGAGTTGTTGCTACTTTTTTCTTTTGTAGCCACGCAACATTGATTTTGTGTGTATAATATTTCATTAAAATCTTTTAAAGCGTGAAAAGTGTCATTGGGATCTTTTTCAGATGTTTCGTGTAATTGCAATTCTAAGTCCAAAAAAGATTAATTGGTATGGATAGATTGTGAAAATATGTTTTGCGTTTAGTTAGATGCTTTTCAGTCAATGTTGAAACTTTGTGTTTGGCGACTTTTCGCAACCTTATTGTTTGCATGGTCATGCCCTACCTACAATTAGAAAAACATTTCTTTTATACCCAACACTCTTTAAATAATTGCCACAAATTAATATTTTTACTCTCACTAGTAAATATTACAATCAAAATATGGTTTAGTAAAAACATTACTTACAATTCTCAACCGCTGTGTGTTCTACATTGTAATAGAACTATCTTCAGCTTTAGGCAAGAACTGAATATGTTTAGAAATGAAGATAAGATTTGTTTAGGTTTTCCCACATGTAACGGTTTGTTTTGTATTGTTTTTATTTTTGTCTCAGCATGTAGACAGCCTGTTATTTATATTTTGTCTGTTTCTATTTAATGTTGTTAATTGTTTCTTTAGTATTTATTAGGTTAGAAGAACTTGAGAACAGTATCTAAAAAGAAGGGTGTATCAACACAAATATAGTTGTACCTCTATAACACACAACCCCAACAAACTGCTCTCACTACACATTTTTGACCATAAGGACATAATTCAAATTTAACGCACCAAAAAGCATACACCGGGAAAAAAACAACTTCAAGTTAAATTTAAAAGAAATGATCACCTTACAAAACATAAGAATCGAGCCATCAATAAAAAATCGACTGTAAAAAATTTAAATTCATGTTATTCGAACCTAATAAATGCATAAGACACAATTAACAACATTAAATAGAAACAGACTGACTACCTGCTGAGAAAAAAACCGTTACGTGAGGGAAAATCTAAAGAAACCTTACCTTCATTTCAAAACTGATTCAGTTCTTGCCTAAACCTGAAGATGGTATGATCATAATATAGAACACTCTGCGGTTGAGAATTGTAAGTATTGTTTTTATTAAACCATGTTTTGATTGTAATATTTATTAGGCAGAGATTGCGCTATGTACTTAGTTAGCGGTTATTTGAAGAGTGTTTGTTCTTAAAAAACTCTTTTTCTCCTTGTAGAGCATGACTATGCAAACAATAAAGTTGCGAAACGTCGCCAAAACAAAGCAGTATCATTGACTGATCTTAATATTTTTATTTTGACCGCACCCCTAATATTCTTCATAACTTATAAACTTATTATTATTTTTTTCTTTTATCATAACTATTATTCCGTCCCCTTGTATATTTACTCTCTGTCGGACGCAGCTGATATGGGAATCCAATATCTATTTGTTTGTGATTCCAAGGAAATTATTTTTCGAAAAAAGGAGCTCCACCAGCTTTCAAATTTCTTTCGTCACATCGAGATAGGATTAAAATTTTCTCAACGCTCTATTCTCAGTAGATGGTGACGTTCTAAACTACTAGATATGTTGCCTATGATTACATAAGTATTTTTAGTTTTCTAAAAAAAAAAAAAAAATTGTATGTTTATTTTTTATTTACCTACCATAGGCGTACACATGGGATCTGCCACTAATTCGGCGAATCTTATTTTTATTTCGTTAATTTACCATGATTACTTATATGATAATTTTTATTTTATTTTAAATCTAAAATATAACTATATTAAGCTCAATTTTTTTTCATGTTGGATGTAAGTAGAAATGTAATTTTTAATCTACCACATGAAAAATCAAAATTCGACTCCTGAAATATATTAGACTTTAACTTTAATGAACGATATCCGTAAATCAATTGAGTTTTAATTTTGATCTAAATGCGTCTACAATTTGAATTTTTTCAAAGAAATCACCAACGAAATCGGTTGCTATAATGGTGATATTAACAAATAAGGAAATTATTAGTTCCCTAATTGGTTCTGGAACGACACAGTTGTAAAGGAAAGCCCCAAGAAAATGATGGTTCGCAGATGCTTTATTGGACCAACTGCTAATGTGCTAGGAACATATTTATCGTATCTTCGGAGGTCCATTAGCACTCGCGTTAACAAACAGAAAAGACGTTGCTATAATCCGGTTATAAAACAAACCACAAATGATGATTTGGTTTACTAATATAGAAATGCATAAACAAAATGTCCCATACCAATATTTACCAAGGTGCGGTAAAGATTCAATTGTGGTTAGTTTTTGCAATAAGGAAAATTGAGAAACGAAAATCATTATGCAGCATAAAATTACTTCATTTAATCATTATCGTGCATTATTAAGTGATTTTCTTTTAATCAATTGTGAAAATGCGTTTTTGGAAATATATTGCAGAAGAATATTAAATATAATCAACTTTTTGGATACTTTATAAGAAAATATTTGTTGACTTATAGCCCAGATATTTTATAGTACAAGAGCCGGGAAGAAAAAAAGGCAGTTATTTTACCCCAGTTTTTGATTACTTCAATGAAAACTATGGATAATTACTAGTCGAAACTGATGAGTCTGCCAAGTATAGGTAGGGGGAACAAAAATTGGCGGCTGTTTCAAAACCTTAAAAACTACCAACAACACTAGAAAATCTAAGAGAACATTATTTAAAGAAGAGCAAGTTTGCTGAAATATTAGCCCTAAAAGAGCTACATTTCTTAAAAATCTACTGAAAGATTAGTAGTATGTTAATTTATTTTGAGAAATCTATATATCAGGAACTATGAGACGTATAGGTCTTAGTCTAAGCTTAGCACTCAAATTGAAGCTTGAACGTTGAACGTACTATAAAGTAGTTTATGACCTTTACCTTCATAGGAATAGTAGTTCTCAAGATATTTCCTAAAATACATTGATTTATAGTTGTTCGGACAATAAATTTGAGTTTGGAAAAACTTTATTTCAGAAACCATAGGACGTGCAGATGTCTGTCAACATTCAAAATAAAGGATATTTAACTTACAATAAAAAAAATGAAAATTTTATCCGAATAACTATAAATAAATTTATTTTAGCAAATATCATGAAAACTACTACTCCTTCGACGATAAACGTATAAGCTAATTCATAGCTCATTAAACTAGATTTAATTTGAAAGCTAACAGACATCTGTACGTCAAATGGTTTTTGAGATATAGATTTTTCAAAATATATTCACTAACTACTGATCTTTCAGTACGTACCATACAACATTTTTATGAAATATTGCTTTTTAAAAAGCTACATCTCGAGAACTATTGAACGTAAATAGCTCTATTAAGGCTTACAGTTTAGCAAATTTACTCTACTTTAAATGATGTTCTCTTAAATTTTCTATTGTTGTTGGTAGTTTTAATGATATAGAGCTCCGAATGAAAAATTAATTATTTTTAACGTTTTTAAAAAGCTGCCATTTCTTATCCCCCCTACCTATACTTGGCAGACTCACCAATTTTGAATAGTAATTAATGAAATGAAAACTATGTATTCATTGAAGTATTAAAAATTAGGGTGAAATAACTGACTTTTTTCTCCTCTTGGGCTCTTGTACTACTATAAGTAAGCAGAAATGCCTAACTTTTATTTTCATGATATAGTTTTATTAATACACTGGATATCGTTATTTATTATATATTATATTTATACATTATATTATATTTATTAACAGATATAGCAACCACTGGTTTCGATCGATCGTCTAAACCATCTCATTTTGATGATTCATTGAACTATAAAATATGGGTTTTAGCGACGGAATTTCAGGAATTTATTAGTCTTCATTTAGGTTCATTGGTGAAGAAAATAAACTGAGAATTGAAACTGGTGAAATACATGATGAAAAACCTTGTTGCGTAAACATCTGATAAAATATTTATGTATTCAATTAGGGAATCCAAAAAGACGTATTTTATCTTTTCTATTCACAGCTTAAACCAGTTTCAAAGAAAATTAATGGATTTTATTAAAAAAAAATAAAATTTATAAAAAGTTGTAATTTTTTTTTCTTTTTAGAAACTTGATAATTTGTTTTTTTATTTTTTCAATAGGATTCATTAGCGTTTCGAAAAAAGTTTAAATAGGATTAGGGAATAAAGTATATCAAATGTCAAAACCAATGGTTAATTAAAATACTGATCATTGGAGATGTCAAGGAGTAGAGAAACGCAGAACATTACTTCTTATTTTTTTATTTCTCATCTGATATTTTTTGTTTTCATTAATTTGTTTGCATGCCAACGGCTACCGGCTTCCATTCTAAAGGTTATATGTGCTTAACTGATAATTTATATTTGCTCCGAACTCCATAATAAGCGTATGGATCTGATATATTACTTTCAACTCCTTCCTGTAACTTGAGAATAACTTACCTCTTCAGCTTGCTATGGTTGTTATTTTGTTTTTATTTCAACGATGCTTTATTAAGACCATGTGGTTGATTGTAGTATCTATGTACCATGAGTTATTAGATTTGATCTTCTTTTGAGAAAAAAAACTTAATCATGTAATTATTTATGGATACATTTTTGAATATATTGAAAAAAAAAATTTTCCATTAAGCTAAAATACTTCTATAACAAATAAGGGAGTTGCAATTTATATTCAAATTTAAGTCACATAAGAATTTTGATGTAATAGATTTAATAATCTTTGTGAAAATCGTTTGCATTTAAGCTGCCTGTTTAAAAACAGTATTGAATGTTTGTAGTTAAATACAGTCGGTCTATAAAAATCACTATTAGTCACACCTCGATACAGAAGTAGAGCCAAGTGTCTATCAGAGCCAATTCCAATCATTCAGACACATTAGTTTAGATACATGTATTAAATTTTAAACTAAGTTTATTTATTTTGGATCAAAAACTTCAATAATGTTATTTAATATAAAAAAATTATAGTGGCTTTTATTTTTCTAAAATCTGGGTATATTCACTCAAAGCCCCCCCCCCCCCCTCAGGAATATCAGGAATAACACCTGGAGCTTGAAGACCCAACTACAGCTGTGCCTCCTAGCAGGTAGCAAAAAATCTGCTGTCAGTGCTCAACAATACTACAACTTTTTTTGTTACATTTTTAAAATAAAAAACATATTTTATGTTACTTAAAATTTCAAACGAAATTGATTCCAAACTTGACCACAATGCTTCATATACAAGAGTTAAAATACCTACACAAATAATTTAAAATAAAATATTTATTTTTTAATAAGATTTTTTAATTATTTATTATTTAATTGTAATTGAACAGTAGTTGACACTAATAACATCATTCAAATAATGAAATACAATATGGCACTATAAAGATATATGTAAAAAATGTAAATAAAACAACATATTTAAAAATAATACTTTTTTTGTTTATTTTAATTTATTTAATTGATATTTACAATTGAATTAAAAATATATACAACAAGTAAATTTGATGTTATTTATACAATGACACGATACAGACATGTGGAGAGTCGAGTGATAGTACTCCAATAATATTCCTAGAGATCTCGAATCTTCTTTTCAGACGCCTGAGAGAATTATCAGGTAACCAAGGAGATGCCAGGTCAAAAAGAAGTGGGTTTGTTTAGTTAGTAATTTTATTATGGAAGCATTGGTAAATAGTTTTGACCAAATCGGCAGCATATGAAACATTAAGATCCTGATGGTTGACTTGATTTTTTGGATTCTAAGGATTGGATAAGAGAGGAATTCGATGGTTTAGTGGAACCCCAAAGCCAAAGTAATACTTTTATTTCCACTCCAATTTCACGTCGATTGATAAATGTATCACAATTACTAGTTTCGATATGTCAAATATAGAGACAAAAATTAGCATAAACCTATAGTAAAAATTAGCATATATCTATAATAAAAATTAGCATATACCTATAATAAAAATTGGCATATATCTATAATAAAAATTAGCATATACCTATATCAAAAATTAGCATATACCTATAATAAAAATTTAAATTCCCGCATATTTGTAAGCGTTTGGACTCGTTTTCTTTAGAATTTTATGTGGAATTCAGTTATAAAAAATTTATATTTATACTTACTTGTAAACTGAAAAGAAGTTGCAGTAATGTGGAAAACTGTCAGAAGCTGAGTCAGTTTTTGCAACCTGTTTGCAGGCTTATCAGATAGTTGGGTCTTTTGTGTATCATCCCTAGGATGACAGAATTTATCTGTTTACATTACCTTTTATTTTCAGTTTTTAATAATTTATAGGTACCGTTGTAATATTTTAGATGTTACAAACAGTAGCTGGTTAGTTGCAACATGCGTTATGAACATCTTCACTTTGATGATTGCATGCTCGGTCCATTTTTTCGTTTTTGAAAACTGAAATCTGCTGGCGTGCGTATGCAGTTAGATAACCCAATTCCTTATCAAAATAAGCCTACAAGTCCTCGATGAACCATTCGGAATGATTGATAATGAAGGTAATATATGATTTCAAAACCACCTACTAAATTTTTATATATTTCATTATTATAATTATTTTATCTCTCAATGAATTAAGTTCCCCTATGGGTCAATAATGCTTCCTTGAATCAACCCATTGCTGATAGAACAGATAATCTAAATTTTCTACCACCACAACGTGCCTTGAACCTGGGCTAGGGTGTAAAAACCACGAGCTCACTAAATCAGCTACACAATTTCTTCTCTTAAAATATTAAATTTTCAGATAGCGTGGCATATGTATTACAGTAGAAGAGATACTCCTAATGGATATGAAGAGATACTCCTAATGTATGACATACTCTGGATATAAATCAATGATACATTCCAGAGAGGAGAACTAGGTGAGATAGGAAAGTGGCAGTTATATAAGGAGGCCAAGGATTCTCAGCTGTGTAATTAGCGGCAAGGAGTTGGAATAGAAGCCATTTCCAGCGAAGTGTCTTCCACATCTGTCGAAAAGAAGAGAAGAGAGCATTGCAGAGTCGAAGGACAGAATCTAACCGAATTAGTTTATGAGGGTCCCTGAAAAGCCAGGAGAATTAGGTTCTTCTTTATTTTTTTTGTTTTATGACCAAAGTCCTACTTTACAATTTTATATCTCATGTAGTGAAAATGCGTGCGAACACTGTACTGACATTGGACGTCTTACAAAACATCCTCTGAAGAAACTCCTGCATGACCTCCTAGACAGCGTTGCTTATTCCCGTATGTTTTCTCTTTAGTGGATCTTTGGCATACAAGTATTTTTTCTTTGGATTCCCAACAATAACTTATAAATTATATATGTGAGTATGGCATCTTATCAAGAACGATTTTAAAGTCAAGTTTAATTGTGTTATTTTCTCGCTATATGTATTTTATACAAAGCTGAAATCGTTTTGTCCACTACATACAAGTATATAAATTAAATTTACATATATTTTTTTTATTAACATTAATTGACTATTTCGCTGAAGAAAAATCTGTATCAGGTTGAGAATAGTACAAAAAATCCATTCCAAAGTTGAAAACATAACAGAACCTTGCGTGTACTGCTCTGGTTGAGATATTCGTGACCTTTATTGTGCAAACAGATCTCGCACGCACCTGTTGGCTCACATCTATTATTTGTGTACTGGCAGGGCTACAAACGTCACTATAAGATTTATCTCCACGATTCCCCAGTTATCATAAATAAAATATTTTATTGGCGTGTTTCGTCCTAAATTTTTTTTTTATAGATTTATTTATTGATAGATATTACAATCTGCCATACATTTGTGGGCAATAGGTAATAGTGATGAATGATCTCATACATACTAAAAAAAAAAAATAATAATAAAATAAAATAAAAAAAGAGAAAAAAA
>NW_027112074.1:737586-743664 GCF_000696795.3 Halyomorpha halys
AAAAAAAAACTCTCTTAAAATATATACAAACAAAAGAATTGACAATAAATAAATAAAAAAACATAATGATAAAATAATATATACAATATTTACACAATCAACCTGAGGATCCCTGAGCCCACTCTATCTCCTACGTGTGAGGGGTAGAGCAGAGCTAGCGTATCCGTAGAGATCCTAGCCCATCCCTCTCGCCGCATCACTGGTAATGAGCCAGTGGAGGCTGAGCAAGTGCGCTAAAGCCGCAACAACTCAACTTGAGTGGAGAATCTGACCATTGCCAGAACTACGTCCTAAATTTAGAAAAAAAAAAAGAAAAAAAGAGAGAGAGCAATCTTCCTAGACAAAATATATGTATATATATATCCTCCTAAAGAGATAAAAATAGTTTTATTAAGAGTACTTTTTGTAATTGCTTGCTGACTTGATGAATTATTCTGGACCGAGGAAATAAAATTCGATACTATAGCTAGTAATTCATTCTTACGTTGCCGTGAATTGATGATACATGACTAAGCAAACGAATATTTATTTTATTTTGTAGTTTATTTATTTTTATTTACAACTGTATACAAATATATACTACAAGTAAATTTACTGTAGGTGACATAGTGACATGATACAAACATGTGGAGAATCTACCCATTGATAGAACTCCAAGACAACGAATATAGATTATTATTTAAAGAAAATGACCCTTATCAGCTATAGATGTTCTTCAGTAATTGAATATTGTCTATATAATTTAGCTATAATAAAATAAAATCAAAGTTAAGATGTCCTTCGACCTTTTTAGTATAGAATTATAAATGCGTGATTTAATTAATACCTCTCATAACGGATAGCGACACTGATTCTCTCCATCACCCACGAGACATGAACCCCGTCAGCCCTGTGGTGCCAGGTCGTACCAATCGAGCTTGGAAGTGGTGTCCCTACCTTTTGAAGGAGCCCTTACTTGATGGGAATCGTGTTGCCGTTTCCAGGATGTCGAAAAACCGCTGGAAAATTTGATTCATTGAAGGAATGATTTGGGAGAAGTAATATTGTTTATCCTGCATTTTCCAATCCTGAACAACCATAATTTGTTGTTCTAGACCAATTAGTCACTGTCCTTGAACCCGAGTGAATCGGTGATGAGGGCAATTGGCGTACCCTGAGGGAGGCAGAAGGGGACATCTGCCCGCCCTCCCCCTAGAAGTGAAAAAATTATTAATTTAATAGTTTTTTTTTCAAGCAAATTATTTTAATAACTACTAAAGCACTGCTATAATTCTATATAATTGTCTTAAAGTTTTGGTATCATTCACCATCTTCGTGCTAAAATGCCACAACCTGATAGACTATGGCTTGTGCTAACAGTTTTGATCCTAGGTACTCTCTAGGGGAAGGGCACTGCCGATTCAGTTCCAACGGGACTAGCCATGGAGCTATGGAAACCATGATTGTTTGCTACATGATGAAGTTGGGTGAATATATCGAGGCTACCTGCACTCCCGCAAACCATTAGCTTCTGTAAGATCTTCCGAGTACACAGGGGGATCTGAAAACACACAAATGTATGCGCACGCGCGGGCGTGTGTGTAATACAGTACTATTCCTTCTTGTCTTAAATTAATTTTTTACATTTTTGATCAGCTCTATAGAGCTTCATAAGACATTATACATAGGTATATGTACTTTATACATAACACAATATTACACGTACTTGTTACGGACGAAAATATTTTATATATGTGTTTAACCTAAAATTATTATAAGTGGACACACCTCATAATTCGTTTCTTATTTTTAAGTATCATATTATTATAATTATCGTTTATTATATTAAAACTCTTGTATTATTATTAATATCTTTTTTTGATTTACCCTATTGTGATAGTACCGTAGAAATATTATAACTTTAGCATTATTTAGGAGGAAGTAAAAGTAAAAATTTAAAATTTAAAGAATTGTTGTTAATTTTCAGCTTCATTAATCTACATTATTGTAAAATATAAACAATAAAAGCTAATGACAATAATATTAGCTATAAATCAGTTATAAAATAAATCATAAGCTGTTGAAAATGAAATTGCCAAAACTCAACGTTAAATCTTTTTATTATTATTATCAAAGTAAAATTTGAAATTAATTCGAGAGAGGTTCAGGTATACTGTATCTATTTGACAAAACAGTCATAGAACTCACGATGTCTCAAAATGGAAAATACCTGAGTATATTTTATTCGAGATGTCTTTGAAGCCAGCTCAACAATGTCACGGCTCAGCTAATCCGGATTATTCAAACTCAGCGTTTACAAGATGAAGAGAACACAATATTTTTGCTGAGGTACCTTTCACCTATTCCGGATTTCGCCAACCTCAGGTCTTCCTTGCTTATTATATTTCTAGGAAGAGTGGAGAGGGAAGAGAATCTAGGACTGCTCTTTTTTCATTCATTAATTATTTGCTAATCTCTTTATGAACTAAATATTTTTAAAAATGATCTTCACCACTCAATCTTCTGCATCAATTTGGAAATTAGATGAAAAATTTTAATACCAGTTTATGCCTTGTCTGGAATAGCATGTAAGCCACTGAAACCAACTTTTACAAGAATACAGAAACTTCTTATAAATTTCTTTACAATGTTTGGTAATTTGATTTTTTCTGGATCTTTTAAAGAGTTTGTTGTTAATGACCCAACCTTAATCAAGTTATTTTCCACCGTACTAATTCGGAAATCCTTATGGATATTTTTTTTTTTTTTTTTTTTTTTTACGGATTATGATAATAGGCTGGATTTTCTAAGGAATCAGAATCAAACACTGTTTTGATCCAACGCCTTCCTGAGTGCGTTAATTGCCAAATACTGAGAATAATAATTTCCGAGGTTTGATGGTTTGTGGAAAATCGAACTATCCTACAGAACAATATCTTTTCAAAATTAAATTTTTAAAAATTCAATATAAAATTAAGGCTTTTTATTTCACCATTTTAATTTCGGATTCTTAAGAGAAATTCAAAAACGATTTTGTTCTAAAATATGTACTTCGTCATAAAGCCAATTTTGTTTTGCTACAAATAAAACCTTTATTAAAAGTGAAAAGAGGATATTTAATTTAAAAAAATAAAATAAAAAAGGAACAATAAGTACACTTTTATTCAAAAAGGAAACATCCTGTTTAAATTTCTCTCCTGCGAAATTAAGGATTGTGAACAAAGACCTATAAACTATAACTCCGAGATATTGAACTGTTTTTGCTTTACTCTGAGGTGTACTCCGGGAACTTCCCTAAACTTTAAAGTATTTCATAGCTACTGATTTGATTTACGCCACTTTTGCATCCATGGGCTCCATTATTCACGATATTCAAGATACTTCTGTAATAATAATCGAGTCGAAATTCAATTTTGTTCCTAACATAGGCTCAGTTGACAAAATTTTCTTTTCTATTTAAACTATAAAAAACTTACATATCAATTAATTAGGTAACACTAAATATATACAGAACGTGGTTATTTATTTGAGAATAATATTCTAACTTATATAACAAACGTTTTGTTAAACATATTTCTTTATTCGACCATTATTGAGCTCCTTCTACTTACTTCCTCATAGAGTTGGGCAAACATGTTCTATAGTTCAAACTAATAGCTAATATTGTCATGGATACTGTATTTATTTATCAATGGTCCATTCATGAATAAGGGCCGTATCCATGGCAATTTTAGCTATTAGTTTCAACTATAGCTAATTTTTGCCTATCTCTGGTTCCCGAAGCCTATCTCTGGTTCCTGTAAACTGCTTCTCTGCACAGTTCGAGAAATTTGTCTTTTACCTCTAAGACACCGGTATATAAACTATTCAGCAAACCTTTGAAAAGGTTGCAGTTTTCATAGTTGATTTGAATCGAGAACGGTTCATTATTTTTCTATTTATCATTTCTGTGTACGGGACCCGGAAGTCCTTGTCAGGCTCTGTCCTTCAGGTTCCTGGGCGTAAGTCCAAGATGGTACGGTGTTATATTAAATTCTACTCAGAAGATCTCTCTATTGTCTATTGATGTTCTTTTTTTATATTTTTTTATTTATGCTCCAGGAATTCAATGACTTTATTTTACCATTTATTTAAAAAGAGTATCCTCAGCGATTAAGTTACAGCTAATTTAAATAAAGTTATGAGTTTTCTCCCTCTAACCATTAAAAAGAATGGCGTCATTGAAGTTTAAAGATGAAATTATGCCCAATTTTATAAAATTCGATCTTTTTATAATGCACTTATGTCATTTTCAAAAAAGTAAATTTTTGTTAGTGTAGTGTAATATATATAGATTAGATACATTTGGGTTGTATATGTATGAGTTGTTAATTGTAATGTTTAATGTGCTTTTATTCATTGGGGTTTGATTGCTCATTGTTATTATGTATAGTAATTATATAATTTAATGTGTAATTGTATAATGAATTTAACTCATCGTTGCTGCTGGAATTATTGACTTTTGGATTTGGAACTTCAAGATATTTTGTAGCAAGTTTTTCCCCAAGATTTTGTATTGTATTTTGTATAGGGATTGGTCACATCAGATTTATCTTAGTTAAATTTCTTCATTTATTTTGATGCTTGAAGTTGCTTCTTAAAATTTTGTTATGCCTCCAAAGATATATTATGATGATTTAATTGTATAGTATTTTTTTTTTAATTTTCATTCATATTTGTCAATATATTTTCTCTTTTCTTGCTTTGTTATTTAAATAAAGTATAACTAGCATTTAAATATTCAGAGAAGAAAAGTTTATAAATCATACAAGGTTCTCGTAATATGTGGTATGTATGTGCTTTTGTAGTTGTGTAAGCTTATGACAGCTCGATTTCTTCATTTTTAACTGTAGATATTTTTTCTAAGATTGGCTCATTAATGTAAATATTTATAAACGTTTCCTCGAATTTTAGTGATAAATATATTTGAGATTCTTGAAGATAATAGTAATCAATAATAATTGACTGATCCTGAAAACCAAAATCAAAAAAATAATGTATACATACAACAGCCGTGAAAAAGTTATTAAAATATAAATATAGTCTTAATTCATTCAATCAACAGTTTATCTGATGCAAATAGTACAAAAGAAGTTTTTAAAAATTTTAAGTTTAGATTTTCTGGATATTTATTCTATGTATATATTTTTAGAACCTATAATCCAACTTAAAAAATTGATAGCCCACAGGTTTATTTTTTTTTAATCTATGAATCCAAAAGTTTTATCTAATAGCTTTTTTTACTATATATTATACTCACGGAGACCTTTGTAGTTTGCCTGCTTTCTATTAGCATATAAATGAATCTCTATACCAATGGATATAAAAATCAAATTACAAAAAAATCAGACGTTCAGAAATCTTCGGGTTTTACGTTTGAACCATCTCTGAATCTCAGAATCTTGGAGTTATTAAATGTCTAATAATCTTCCTATAAGTAACTGCTTATGCTAATTTGAAAATTATCTTAATCGTATCTTAAAAATTTATTTGAAGATTTTATCAAATGAGGTGTGGAGGAATGGGTTGTAAATCAAAATGGATTTAGGAGCGTAATAATAAATAGACGAGTCTCTAGTATCTAACAATTTTATTTTTTTTTTCTCATCTATAATATACCCCTAGGTGTTTTCCTGATGAGATTCGAACGTGTATGTGACGTACGAAGGTCAGCCAGTGCTCATTATAACTCATAATCAGATTCCGTAGTTAATATTTAAATTATTTTATTATTACTATATTATTATTTTTAACGAGGTAGCTTTTAGGGGATAGTGATGCGATAAGATCGGGACGGACTAGATTTTTATTGCTTTACATAATAGCGCTATTCATTTAGGACTTAGTACTTTTATTGCTATTCTATCTGTAAGTAACTTCATCAATAAATAGGCGCCATTGTTGCGACGTCTTATCTCATTTCTATGCCGCATTTCAAGAAATTTGTGATTTAGTTGCAATTGTTTAATGATTTGCAATGTTTGGCTACTTATACGGTTCTTACATGTGGCTACTTAAAAACTTGGCAGACCTCAAGCAATAAGAAGGTAGTCCAATTCC
>NW_027112074.1:743919-744763 GCF_000696795.3 Halyomorpha halys
ATGGCCGAATTGGCCGAAACGTTGGACGTGTGAATGAAATAAATGTTTTGAGACTATAATTTTGGATAGTGTTTTTGAATTATTTAGTAAATAATTCATACAATTGTTAGTTTAATTACTAGTAATGAATAGAGAAAACAATAAATAAATAAAAGAATATTTTAAAATTATTTTGAACTTACTAATACGATACAATGATCATTATAATTTTTTTAATTTGGATGTCATAAACTGTTCTAAAGCAGCAAGTTAGGTTCAAAACTTGAGGCTTAATAAGAGACTGTTGGAGGGGGGAAGGTAATTCAATTAATTATTGTTTTACATCTATAAATCATAGACCTTATTATTTCAAATTACGTAGAATATGGTCGGTTCTGAGGTGAAAAGAAAACAAAAAATTGGTAACAACTATTTATTTGCTGACGTTTCTCCCACTTTGAAGAGCTTCATCCGGGCTAAAAAGATAAAAAACAAATAAAAATATTTTGACGTGGTTGGATAATAAGATACAAAAAGGTAAATAAAGTTAGGGTTAAAGTTATGTAAACATAAGTGAAATAAAAAAAAAAAATAAAAATAGGTCTAATATAAACTGTTATAAAGTAGATTAAGAATGATCAGGTGACACAAATTAAGTTTGTAAGTAAATTTTGTAATATATAAAAATGTGTATTCTTTAATTTTTCTTTCTTCTTATTCCAAAATCTTGACATCATAAAAACTTATTTTGTGGTTTTGATTGTTATTTACAAGTTACTATATAATACATAGTAATCACATTGACCAAGAAGTATTTATTTGTTATAAAGCATTTATTAATGAAAATTATCCTTACATACACATA
>NW_027112074.1:744858-749592 GCF_000696795.3 Halyomorpha halys
ATATTTAGATAAAGCCTATGCTAGATTTTTATTCTAATTACAACGACACCCTTGTTAATTGCTAATGTGTAAAAATAGCGAGACATTACGAACTTCTTTAGTAGTAGTTCCGCCCTCATTGCACAATTTAGGGGTGGAATATCTAGATTCTTCTCCTTCATAGCCTTCTTCGACATCAGGGTTAAGCTATTGTATATATATTTTTTTATATGTCTTAATGAAAATTATGTAATTATACCTGTAGTGTTTTATGTAACCATACAGTATCTCCAATTTCAATGAAGTGCCAACATAATTATTTGTTTCATAACTAGAACTAAGAAGGAAAGGGCATAACTATAAATGGGCACAAGTTAAATAAAATAAAAATAACTACATCTCAGGCAAACCTGAAATTCAATTGCCTGCGATGTAGTTATTTTTCAATTCATTAACTGAGATGAAACAAATGGTCACTGAACTCCTTGAGCAGTGTGAATCCATGGGGTTGAACTTCAATATTGATAGCACAAAGATAATGGCAAATTTACAAAAAAAAAAGAAGTAAAAGTTAATAACCAAGAAATCAGTTCTGGCGAGCAATATATTTATTTAGGCCAGTATATTGCATTTGAAGATAAAATAAATAAATGGATTGACATAGGATGGGAAATATATTGGTGCATAAAACAAATTTTTAAAAGTCAACTCTCTTCAAGATTAAAGGCAAAGATAATGGGAACATGTGTATACTTCATAGTATCATATGGATCTCAAACATGATCAACAATTGAAAAGAATTATGAAAAATTAGTAAGAACACAAAAGTAATTTTCAAGAAGTATGATTGGTATCAAAAGACCGCGTGAGCATCAGAAAAGTACAATCTAATACTAAAGTTAAAAGCGTTACTCAACAAGTACAGCAACTGAAATGGAGTTGTTTTATAAACCAGACTTATACCTTCTAAGGAAAAGCTTTTAGTTCTGTATAGATTGTAAATAAAGCTGTTATTATTGTAAATAAATATGTTATTGTAAATAAAGCTGTTATTATTTACCTGAAACCAAACAGTCACAAGTCAGTACTGTGCATTCTGAACATATCTTTGATAGAACTAAATATAAGCCCTATCAACAAACGGCGATCAGGCAGGCATTGTACCATCGAAGGCACTAATAAGTCATTGTCTTCCGAGCCCGGCGCTCTCCTATTCCTTAGTGGGAAAAACTTTCTACTTTCGACCCACTTCAGTTGAAATAAGTTCACTCTATTTATTCACTAGTTCCGTAATACCCTGGAGCTAGTGATTTCGTCCATGAATGAAATAGTTCATCTTTAATTTGAAAAGGAAAAGTTGCTGACTATAACACGAATGATTTGCATAATTTTCTTATAGTGAGCCACTAGTTAGTTGGAAAATGGCTAGTGGTCTGGAAAATACGCAATTGAGAAGTGTTGGTGCCAATTAATTGGTAATAATAGTTAGTCTGTTATGGAAATTTTCATATTTTCAAAATGTGGAGAAAAACTATTGTTTGAGTCATTGGAATTCGTACAGTATTTACCAATAATAAACCAGTTATAAGAATTTTTAATTGAACTAGTATGTAAATACATAGGCTTGTCCTACGTGACTCCCGGCTACCGTCAAAGCGAAAAACTTTCCTGTTTGGCTGTTATATAAAAAAAACAGGAAAATAAGTTAGGTCATTACTGTAATGATAAATCTACACTAGCCATCTCATAATAAATATAATCTATGAGGAGAAGATTGTAGGGGTCAGGAGAGGGAGAGGGGGTATGTGCTGCCAGAAAAGATACACACATAAACAAAACTTATTTATTTGTGCCGATTATTCATAAAAACATAAAAATAATTGATTGGCGAAGATGGTCGGGAGGTGCGGTCAGCAAAAATAACATAAATAAATAAAAAATATCTATTTATTATGTTGTATTTTATTTATGTTGTTTTTGCTGACCGCATCCCCCCTCCCCGACCATCTTCTCCAATCAGGAATCTACGGTCAACATCTCAACATAAAAATAATAAGATAATGATAATAAATAAACTTGGAACTATATATGACAATAAATTAAGTAGATAGTAGTTGATACTGATAGAACATAAATTTTATTTTCTATTAGTAATATTTTATTATTTAGAAAATACTATTAATATTTTACCTTCTATTAATGTTAACTACTATCTACTTAATTTATTGTTATATATATTTCCAAGTTTGTTTATTATAATTTTCTTTTTCATTTTATATTCCTCCGAATTAAGGTTGTTATCTCGTTGTTCTTCAGTCCTGATGAAGGCCTAAAATTCAGGTCAAATGTCGCCACAAGTAAATACCTTTTGTATCTTTGCTGACCGCACCCCGACCATCTCCTCATATCTATTTACGGTCTACTATTAACACCTCATTAAATATAATCTAAATAGCTAGATGTATAATCAAGTCTAATTAAACTATAAGAATAGAATAAGGAGATTAACAGTACACCTAAAGAGTATATAAGGAATAATGAAGGATTAGTTAAATGGGAAGCGATTATGGAAAAAAATTGAATTAACAATTAATCATTGTTAGACCACCGTAAATTTCTCATTATATCGATAGTTGTTCCAAATAAAAGGGGCTACTTTAATACAAGATGGAGTAGATATTGAAAAATTTCGGCCAATAAGAACAAGGAAGTAACAAACAGCTTTACATTTAGGGAATAAGAAGGGTTACAATCTCATTTTGTCGTCAAAGATATCTCGCAGAGCTAACTAACTAGTGTAGATAAATATAGAAATTCAGTTATTTGAGTTCTTGAAAATATGTTTTAAGCACTTAATAGTAGCATTGATAAAATATAATTTTGAATTACATAATGCTAATGATTAATGGTTAACCATAAACTTTAAGCAACGATATTAAGAGTAAGCATCCGTACGTGATTAATTAAACATTAGAAATATTTGACATTTTTTGATACAGAATATATAGATATATAGAATTAGTAGATGGTGTGTTAAACTTCATTTTTCATTTATTTTAAATGATATTCCATGAATTTATTAACAAAGAGTTCTTTGGTTCACTTACTGGTACTGGTACAGGTATTTGGTGGGGGAAACAAGTCCGGCAAGTGGGCCTAGTGGTCCTTTTTGCCAATACCTGGCGGCTACCTGAGTTGCCACCGCGTACTAACCAATTTGCGAGTGTCAAGATTCATTCTTCGGGACCGCCGAAAAATGAATATTTAACTGTCCCAGGTGGGAATCGAAACTACAACGTTCCGAACCGAGCGCACTGGGACCTGCATTCCAATCCGCATGGCCGTCACGTCCCTTTGGTTGACTTAACATGTTTTTTTATTTAATAAATGGTTCATTTAGTATTTTATATTTTTGTATCATTATCCCAGATCTGTTCTAGAGTATAATATTTTCATATTATCATTATACTGGGTAAATCAGATATTTTCGTATCTATCTACAACGCCTCCGCGATTAAGAATATATCTGTATAGAAAATAAATCAAAATTTATCTCTCTCCCTTTAGGGACCAACACCATTTGATAAGCGATTCAGATTTAATTTACATAGTATATATTTTATTAGTGCAACGTTTATATTTAATACCTCCTGTAATTCATCAATGACGTCATGAATCAATCTTAGCTTATTAAAGATATCTGCATGGAAAAAATAGATTAATATTGAACTAGATAATCATAAAATAAACGATATTAGCTTACTAATAGTTTTCTAAAATTCTTTCAAATAACGTAGAACCACGGGAATGCAATCAGTGAGTTTTCTTGTTCGTTGAATGAAAAGATCTTCAGGCGGTTCATCAATTAGTTCTTTTATGACGGGAAGGTGGTCCTATTACTATTACAACCTTGAAACTCCAAGAAGGCCAGAAGATGGATGTGACCATGGAGTGAAGGGATTACAAGAGGTCAATGAAATATCATAGGATCATTAAGCTTGTTCCAACAGGATTCAAAATTATCATCCAAACGGGTGGCGCATGCTGAGTATAAATTTGCAAAAAAACGTACAACGCATTCGATTGTATATTGCAACAAACCTACTATAATATAATTACTATAGATAGATAAATAGATAGTTTATTGGCTAATGTATACATATTTTAGCCCTGGAGTTTGGCCCATTTCGTGTTAGTAGTTGTTAGTATAGAACGACAATGAAAGCATAGATATAAATACGTATACATAGGCAAATTCCTATTGCTTACTTTAACATCTTAATATAATTTAATTAATTAATTAGTTTGGCCGTGGCGGTCTACTGTGATAGATCGTCTCTGTATCTAAGTGGCGTATCAAAAGTTAAACTAGATCAATAAAAGTGTTTTTTGATATGGTGCTGTAATTTATATGTACATTTTCAATGAATGTTACATAGAAAACTGATAAAAATATATTTAATAAGGATTAAATTTTTTTTTAGAGTTTCGGGATATTTAATTTTAATTAATGGGGCAATATTCTTCTTTATTTGGAGAAGAAATTTAAAAAAATCACAACATCCTCAGTTTTTTCAGTTATAATGATAATCTATTACGAGAAAGATTTGTGTTTGTTATGTTTAAATATTTATAAAATAAAAATTTAAATATTTTATAATAGTATTTCTGCTTCAATTTCATATTTTTGCTCCGATTTATCTTAAAGGACAAGGAGACTTTTCTCTAAAGGAAATACAACCAAAGTAGGTACAA